>NW_012267237.1:13980413-13994065 GCF_000151885.1 Dipodomys ordii | reverse complement strand
AGTATGGAGGTTCCTCAAAAGACTCCACATAGAGCTCCCCTATGACACAGCAATCCCACTTTTGGGCATTTACCCAAATGTTTACAAACAAGACCACAGTAAAGCTACCAGCACGACTATGTTTATTGTAGCATTAGTTACCATAGCTAAGATATGGAACCAGCCCAGAGGCCCCTCAGTAGGTGAATGGATCAAGAAAATGTGGTATATATGCACAATGGAATTCTATGCCTCCATCAGAAAGAATGACATTGCCCCATTTGTGAGGAAATGGAAAGACTTGGAAAAAATTATATTAAGTGAAGTAAGCCAGGCCCAAAGAAACTTACGTCCCATGGTTTCCCTTATTTGCAATAGCTAGTATATGTCTGAGTCAAGCAAAAACTGTCAGAAAAGTTGATGTTAGGTGAAATGAACCCTAAGATAAAGACTCAAATTGTTTTTCTTTCTTGCTATTGTTTCTAACATAGTCATAAGATCATTTCTTTGTTGCTTTGCATGTCCCTCCCCCATGGAATAACCTCTGTTCTCACTGTATTTGATGTTGTTATAATTTGTGGAGGGGAAGGGGGAAAACAATTCGTTTCAATAGGGATACAGGTGGACCCATTGCAACAATGAGATGTACAAGGTGTTATGTTGAAAAATGAACTTTACAACTCTGGTGGGTGCAGAGGATGGGGGCAGCAGGAGATGGGAAGGCAGGAATGGGGAGGGGAAACAAAGGAGGAAGCAACAATGGTTGATAAGAAATGTACTCATTACTTTGCTCATGTAATTGTAACCCATCTGTATGGTATTTTAACAATTTAAAAAAAACTTATTAAAAAAAAAGATCAGGAAAATCCCAATTGGAGGTCAGCCTGGGAAAAGTTATTGAGACCCCATGATAACAAAAACTGAACATGGACGTAATGAAAATGGAAACTAATAATTTATAATTTGTGCATTTAATGGCCTCATAAACCATAATGGAGTCTGATAATATTAGAATTGTGAGCATACATGTCACATAAAAGAGAAGTATGTAGACAGATATGGATACCAAAGTATACAAGTATATGTGTTTCATATAAGTATAATAAATATCAATATTCAATATCAAATCATGCAAATTTTTGTTAATTTACTAACAGAAGTGACTATCTCTATCCATAGTTCTACAATTCATGGATTTAACATCTACAAACTGATTATATTAGGACTCAAATTTGTGTTGGTAATAAACTCTTACAATGTCTTCTGTTGTCATTATATCCTTACCAGTATTGTAAGAAAACAGTAATGCAGCATTTACATTGTATTAGTTACAAGTTATGTTGAAATGATTTAACGTACAGATATTGTGCATATTATGTGTAAATATGCCATTTTAAATAAAGCAATTGATTATACACAGATTTTTGGGAACCTAAGGACCAACAACACAACCCTACCAGCTACAAAATATAGTTCAATGTTGCATTTTTAACATTTGCATATTTCTACTATGGGCACTTAAGATTTTCATATAAAAAGCAACACCTGGGTTTTATTTCTGATTGGCACATGAAAACCTGTTCCATAAATGTACATTTTGTTATTTAATTGATATTAAACTCATTATAAATATTCAACATTTAAACAAGACAACTGTGTTTTGTCAACACAGCTAAAATACTTTGTTATCCATTTTAAAACCAAATTACTCAACATTTTTAATATTGGAGAATTCCCCACATTGAAAACAACAGAAGTGAATGAGAATCATGTGGACCATCTCAGGGTGCTCCTCATCGTAATGTTAACCCCCTAGAGGATTATCTAAAATAAGTAATATCCCCAACTTCCACCATCCTTTCAACTATTCTATGTATTAGTTATTTACTATTGATCGCTTACAAATTTGTTAAGTGTCATCTTCGCATTTCTCCAGTGGTACATAATTTTAAAGAGAGGATTCAGATGACATACAAATAGTACTTTGACATTATAGACATAACAAGTTTGATTAACCTTTAAATTCATATATGTTTCCACACAGCACAAACTTTTAATTTTCTTTATGGTTTTCTAGTGGTTGTGAAAATGTTTGTTGTCTTCACAATCGCCTTTCTTATATGTTGGTTAAATTTTTATTTGTGTTGTCTAACAGCCTCTCCCATGGAATGTGTCAGCACTGATTTTTTTTAAGAACTAGTGTCCCAAATTACTGTTCCAGCTCAGTCGACAAAATACTGAGCATTCTCCAATTGTCCATTTCTTTTTTAGTATTCTTAAGTAGATATGTATGCAAATATGTCATATGTATCACTTCTGAGATGGAAATAGAAGTTAAAGTGGAAACAAATTAAGCAGTTATGGTGATAACCAAGACAAAACATAGCAAAATGTAAGCACAAATCTCGGTCTTAGTCTGTTGATTTGTACTAACAAATGAGGAGACAAGGTAATTGAAAAAGTACAGAAACTAATTCCTGCCATTCAGGTGTCTAAGAAATTCAAAGTAAAGACCTTCAGTGTCTATGATGGAAGCTATTGCTTCCAAGATACTACTCTTGAATAACAGAAAAGCTGGTGGTGTGAAAGGCACCTGGATGTCACTTTGAATCTCTTTTATGAGCATGTGAATCCATTTGTAAGTTGACAGCCCTCTTGGCTTCCAACCTTCCCAAAACCTTCCCAGATAAATAATATCTTCAGGATAAAAATGTTGAGGGACTCATCTTAAAAGCAAAATATTCAAAACATTATTACTGTATACTATGCACTTTTCTTTATTATTTTATTGTTAAGGTAATGTTCAGAGAGGTTACAGTTACATAAGTAACATAATAAAATATTAAGATTACCCCTTCCTTTGTTTTTCTCCTACTTTCACTCCTTGTACAGATCGTTACCAACATATTTTCTTGTGTGTATCACGGTTGCATTAGTTCCCCCCTTGTCTTTACTAAGAAGTCCTCTAGTCAAATTAAATGCAAATACAAATACTGAACAAAAATTGTTCTCGAGGAATTTACGTTACAAAGGAAAATGATATAAAATACATAATCCACTTACCGAATACGTGAAGTAGGAGGATAAAAAATTATGAATGTAAGCAAGACTATCTACAATGGATAAATGTCATGGGATATATCTTGCTTATATTTCACAGTAAATTGAAGGATAATGAATTGGGAAAAGTAAAGACAATAATCTCAACATTTAAATGCAAGTGAAGCAAAATGACTGACAGGTGGTGAAAGCATAGTTCCTGCTTTAGGGAGTGGAGTTGAGTTTAGTTTTCTACAATTAAAGAGTGCGTGGAAAACCATTAAATGTATGTATAGGACAGTGCTAATATGGCAAGACTCCAGGTTTAATTCAGTGCATCAAGCACAATACAACATCCCAAGTCATTACGTAAGCTCGTGGTCTTATGCTCTTGATTCAGAGCAGAAATATCAAGGAAAATATATGGCAATAAAAGAAACACAATTCTTTCTCAGTAAATGTTGTTTGTAAGTAATAGAAAATATTGCTGTTTCTTTGAAAGGAAGAATATTAGAACAAATTAGTCTGTGCCCAAGGATTTTTACCAAGCAAATGAGAGCATAGATTGTTCCAGAATGAATCACTTTAAAGTATTGATGGATTCTCCTTGGACAACAAAATAAATGAAGATCTACTTTTCCTATGTGATAGTAATAGAAAGACTTATATCATCTCAATGGTAAATGAGTTCTTTAATAAAAATATAAGTCTAAATAATGGGAAAATTTTACACATTTAATCAATTATGGAGGGCCTACAAAACATAAATTTTTAAAAGAAAAGGTGCATAGAATAAATATTGCATACAATGGAAACTATGTGTTTTCTATTTGGGCCAAAGATAGTCCATTTATTTTGTATAGTTGACATACATATAATATGTTCTTTAGCTATTCATGCCTTCAATATCAGACATCATATCCTGATTTAGCAAGAATATATCTTAGCTGGAAATTTTTACACATTAGACTCTGCTTCACAAAACTTTAAAAACATAGATCTATCCCTATATCCTAAAGGTCAATAATTCTAACTCAGTAAGAAAAATTGAGGCATAATATACAAGTAGGCATATTGTCAACAACACTCTAATAACTTCAGATTTTGTACCAAAGGATTACAAATAGAGTCTTAGCATGTATTAAAGCTTACATACATCATCTGCTAAATGGTATTAAAGACATGTCAAGTTATTTAGAAAATAGATCTGAAGTTTTATTTCTAGTATTAAAATATGAATACTCATATAAGTACACATTAATAAATATGTTGGAAAGCTCATTTTACTTCTCTCAGGGTATGTGTAATATTGGCTATCACATAATTTGATGTTTGCTTTTCTGTGGATGTTAGGTACAAATAATGGACTTCTTTCTAGCATTTAAATGGATGTATAATACACTTTGACAAATAGTTTTCTTGTCCCTCTTCACAAATTACAGTGGTCTTGCTCTACTCAAATAGTGCTATACTTTCATGTCCATTTTATTGTCTTGTTTTAAATGTAGACTCCAATTACTAGAGGAATTCCTTGCATTACTTTGAGTCTGCCATACATCACTTAACCAGATCCATCCATTTTCCTTGTAGTTTATTTTTTTTTAATTTTTACTATTATCTTTAAGTAATTGTATAAGGGAGTTTCAATTCAAGAAGTCAGTTTATCGAACTTTACAACATTGGCGGGGGGTGGGGATGCGGGGGTAGGGGGAGGGGAAGATGGGAAGGGATGGGAAGAGGAAACAAAGGAAGAAGCAACAATGCTTGATAAGAAATGTACTCATTATCTTGCCTATGTAATTGTAACCCCTCTGTACGGTATTTTCACAATAAAAAAAATAAGTCTGTTTATGAGTACAACACTTCATTGATGACGTCAATGCTTTCATCATTTCCTCCCATCTCTCCCATTCCGACCTATCCCCTTAATTTTCCTAGTTCTGCTTTCTTATATATACAATGTATGTTATGACTGTATCTTTCCATACTTCCTCTCTCCATTTGTATTTCCCCTCCCATTGAGCCCTTGGATTCACCAATAAATATGATTCTTTTTTAGCATCATCATCTAATTTGGTCTTCTTTTGTTCCCCTTCCCCAGTCTCCATCTTCTGCTACTTCTTAATATACTGTCTACTGTCTTTTTTCTTTCATCTTCATTTCACAAACAGAATTCTAAGAGATCCAATTGGAATTTCCTATGAACCAGTGTGTTTATGGGATTCCTTCTCCTTTGAGACTATGCTGTGTTCTTATTTCAGAAATTTATTAATATTTTCCCTTACATGGTCAAACAGAATTCACAGAACTTATTTATAAAGGAGATATTGAGGTGAAAGAATTGCAATCGATTTTTTGTGTAATTAATAAATAATAAAAATATATATCAGAGATATATAGATGATGATATATAAGTTGTTAGATATCTATGATTAGAAGAAATCATGCAATAAACTTGATTCCAGAAGTTGATTGATACATTGGCAATCAAATATGTACTACAATCTGGTATGTGGCATTTGTTTGACTTTAAGCAAAATTTGTAATTATATAGTATAAATACAAAATATAAACAGAATATTTACTTGCTGGCATACAATAATAATTTCTGATAGTACATTAAAATAGCAATTTCCTCATAAGAATTAATCAAAGGGAACAGATTACAGTCAAAACATTGGAAGGACATTTTGTATTTTGTCTTTTAAAAAAGTATAATTTGATGACATTTAACTGTTTCCTCTATTTAGGACTTTGTCATGAAAATTGCCCTATTTTTCCTGAACATTAAATGTTCTTTCAGAGAAAACATTAAATATTCCTGGATAAGTTCCCAGGTCCTGTTAAATAACTTCATTCTACCTTGTAATTTGTACATCATTCTCTCCATGGTGCTATTTGTCTTACTGATGGACCTTTTCATTCTCAGCTGTAGCTTACCTGTCTTCACATGTGATCGCTTACAATCACTCTTATGTTGGGACCTTTCACTGTGATTTGATGAAAGTTTTATAAGTCCTATTATGCATACATAACAGCATTGCTGTAGGTGGACTCTGTTACATTCTGTTTCTGAGGCTACACTTGAAGGTTGAAAAGCAGCATGAGAAATGGACAGTGACCAATTCATCTCCACACACTTTTTCTGAAGGTGACATAGAAGATGTTTTTTTCTATTCATAATAAACACCCTAGAAAAAGCAGTTTTCTTAAAAACACATGTGCTCACATTTAATCTTTAGTATAATGAATTAAATATATAAAATTACATGAAAATATCACTGACATTTTCTTTTCAGGTTTACCATTTCTGCAATAATAAATTTCACATGCTTCTTATCCACTCTATTAATGGGATATTTTAATTGTTCCATAATTTGTATAATTGGCCAAAGGAACTCAGTTTTAAAATTTATACTATAGATAAATACATATGTTTGTGTGTGTATATGAGAGAGCTGTTATTTAAAATTGTAATTTGTTGAAACTTTAGGAAGTTTGTTGTTTTGTAAGCATCATTATGCTACTCTTAGTGTTTTGACAATTCAGGCTGGCAAGCTTCATCTTTTAATATGGGTGATACATGGAAGAACTATATGTATAGGTACTCAATCACCCTCATAATCTTTGCAGATACAAGCAGCAAGACGTGAATGCATATTGGGAAAACTGATAATACAATACTGATAATACAAGTTTTATGAAGGAAACACATGTGACATTGTGGTATATGCCAATAATTCTAGGACTGTGGGTCTGACACAGAAGGATTGTGAGTTCTAGACTACACAGTGAGAACCTTTTTCAGAAAAAAAGAAATTTCATTAAGCAAAAGACAAGATACCAGCAAAATAAATGAATATAATGTTTAGCATAGCTACAAATAAATCAGGTGGCTTGACACTCTGCTTAACTGAAGCAGCAAGAACAGATATAGTTACTAATGTAGAAAATATATCATCAACTAATGAAACTTCCAATGAAGCATTATCAGTTTGATCATAAGGGACAAAAAAAGTATTTGTAATATTATTCTCCTAAGGAGAATTATAGCTATTCAGTCTGTGAACTATAGCATTTAAACAGTTCCAGCCAGAGTGTCACTTCCGGTTTTCTAGTGGATAATTGGAGATAAGAGTCTCCAGGGGGAAGCAAAGCAGGAGGCTACAATGCTTCATGAGAAATGTACTCATTATCTTGCCCATGTAATTGTAACCCCTTCGTACAGTATTTTCACAATTAAAAAAAAAAAAACAAAAAAGTTTGACCAGAAATGTACTTATTACTTTACTTATGCAAATGTAACCACTCTGCACATCACCTTGACAATAAAAAAATCAAGATAAATGCAAAAATAAAAGAAGAGTCTCGTGGACTTTACTGCTAGAGCTGGCTTTGAACTACAGACATTAGATCTCAGCCTCCTGAGTAGTTAGGATTACAGGTGTGATCCACTGGCACTGGGCTGATCATTTTTATAAGATTTATAAACATCACAAAGGAACTAGTGATTGGCAAAGACTGGTACCTTTTTCAGATATAACAAATTAAAATTTGATTAATTAATAATTAATCTGAAATATCTCAAGCAAATTGAAACAAAATTAATATTGAGTATATTTGACAGTTACAAAAGGCCAAAGTGTCGAATCTAATATCTAAAGACAACTTCACAGAAGCTTTAAAACTACCATCAGAAAATTAAAATTTGTTAAAGACAATGTTTTTCATGAATCTAATAGCATTATCAGTGATTTAAAACTTGCTATATAAACAAGGTTAAAATAGTAAACCCTGAGATAGATAGAATACAAGATAAGAGAGAAAACTAAATTATGCTACTGAAACATGTAATGTGGACTTGAGAATGAGGAAAATAATAATGTATGAAGTACATTGGAGAATTAAACTAATAAAAAAGAAAGTAATGAGAGGCCAGAGCTAGTAGGTAATCATAGGAAGGTTAATTGAAAATATTTTCCATTGATCTGATGCAATGCCCTTCTATTGCTCTGTACTGTATTTTTATCTAACATGCACAACAATTTCTTTGGAGTAATTATTATTGTTATTGCTATTATTATTATCATAAAGCATAAATCATTATATCTGAAGTAGCCTTGGGAAAAAATTGTCATACAAAATAAATATAAATGCGTATTTCTTCAGGATATATTGGTTTAAAAATAATTTTGTTTACAAAATAAATGGCTGTTTTCACATATAATTCAGAAATTTCTGTAATAATGTTTATTATGAAATTTTATGATCATTATCTTTTTTTTGTTTTAAGGCAATCATGTTAGACCTACATGCCAAATCTTTTTGAAAATTTATTGCATCTATTTTCTACACACAATCTCTATCTTTTTATATTATCTCCAGTTAACAATGTACCTTTCCAAACTATTTATCTCTAATTATCCCTTTGTACCTCTAATTATCTCTAATTATCTATTATACTTATTATGTGCAAATCCCCATTCACCAGTCACGTAACATAAATCATATAACTAGATATCTGGGTTTATAACTCTACAGAGCAATCACTTACAATTTCCTTTTTTAAAGAGTAGGATTTTCCACACGGAATGGTCAGTCAGCAAAACAGAGGAACATGAAACAAAGTTTTTTCCATCTTTGCCTGTGAAATTTGCCTTTCTCTTCCCCTCACCCTCTCCTTTTCTATTTTGTTCCCTTCCCCCTTCATCTCTAGCACACACATGCAGTCTCTCTCTCTCTTTCTCTCTCTCTCTCTCTCTCTCTCTCACACACACACACACACACAGAACCACTAATATCTCAGGAATTACGACTTGTAGGAACATTATTTCAGAAATATGTCTTGCCCTAGAGTTTCAATTTCTAGTTACTTAGAATGAAAGAAAGGCCATAGTCTTGCCTTGAGCTAAAAATCCAATTACATTTTGCTTTACTGATGACCTTATAATTTATGCTTTATTAATGAAAAATGTATGTTTAATTCTCAGCAAAAAATGCTATTCTATAAACCTCTTGACAAAAAAGAATCTCATCTCACTTTCTTCTGCTCTCATCTCCCTAATTGAAAATTTCTTCACTGTTAAATTGTAAGTTCTTCAATGAAAGTAAATTATTACATATGTGTACCAGTGACTGTTAACAACCAAAGGGAGTATGTATTAGTGAAGGAAATTTAAAAATTCCCCTCTTTTTTTTTAACTAACACCAATTAGTTGTACAAGTGGATTACATTTTGACATGCCTACAAAGAGCTACAATATACCATTTATCAGACTTCTTGCTTTGCCCACCATCTCATCTTCCTCCCCTCTTTCTGACTTATCACAACAGGCTTTATTGTTCCATTTTCACACATGTACACAATATGTCTTGACTCTATTCAACTTCCTTCTATCTCTCCCAGGTCCCATCCTCCTCCTACTACCCATACTCAGGGCAACACCCATGTTACATTCCTGTTATTCATTTTATTTGAGGAAAGAATTCATCACTAATTTTAATGTTGATCCAGGAGACAAATGTAACTATATAATATGCATACATATACATATGGACTACCATGTATTTTACAATTCTAAATTTCTGAAATTGTCTCACTTTAACATGATAATGTCTGCTTCCCTTCACTCATGGCTGTTCCTAAATTACATTTAAAATCAATGCTTACCATAATTTCATAATGTATAGAATTACATTTAATATTTCTTCTTATTCTAAAAGACAGTGAATTGTTGACCATAATCTAAGTAAGAATGGAAAGACTTGGAAAAAATCGTATTAAGTGAAGTATGCCACACCCAAAGAAACATATGCTCCATGGTTTCCCTCATTTGTAATAATTCATATGTATCTAGGAGAGTTCTAGCAGAGGATCACGATAGTTCAACAGCTATGCTCATACGGCTATTTAAAATGATGCTAATCCAAATGAACTCAAGATATGGAAAAAAGGAATTTTTTGTTGTTGGTGTTGTCGATTTTAATGTATAGTATGAAATTCTTCCCTCCCCCTCCTGGCCTCTTTGGTTTATCCCCTGTAGCCACTGGCTTTTATCCTGATAACTTGTGTCTTGTATATACATTTACTGATTTGGGGAAGGGAAGGGAAATAGCCAAATGGTGAAACAAGGACAAACGGTGAACCAATGCAACAGCGATACTCACAAATCACTAGGTTGGAAATGAGCTTTACAACTTGGGGACAGGGGACTCAGAAAGAGAAGTGGAATTTGGGAGAAAAATGAGGGAGGGGTAATAATGTTCTACAAGAAATGTATTCATTACTAATGTAATTATAACCTCTCTGCATGTCAGCTTTACAACAAAATGAAGTTAAATTTTAAAAAAAATTCAGAGAAACAGAGGAATTGGGGGAATGATGTAACAGTAACAAGTACATAACTCCAAGATTTCTATTTCCAAGATTGTGTTCATTTCTGTAGAACTGAAAACAGATAAAAATACAAATGACTGTTTTTAAGTTTGGGAAATCATCTGTTGTTCCTCTGTTGTTAGGGGACAACACATTGAGTAATGTTTAGCATTTTAGGGATATCAGTTCTAGAGACGCTCATCTTTCAAAGTGAGGATGATGTAGCTGCCAAATTCCATTGAATTTGGAGTCGATAATCACAGTAGTGGAAGTTGTCCAGTGTTCTCCAAATTTGCTTCTTACCTAAAATCCATATCTCTCTACAATAGTGTTCCAGAAGATCTAGTCTTAATGAGTTGAAATGTATCATCTATAGTCTTAAAATAAATGAAATTTTTGAGTAGTAATTTCAATATTTAATTATTCTTCTTTCAATTCACATGTATTTCCAGGCAATTACATTTATTTTTTTTCTAGTTCTGCTTATTTAGTCTCTTCATATTTAAATTGAAAAGCTTGTTGATTAAACTTGGAGTTGTGCATTGTTTTTTAAAACAAAATTGTAAAGAAACAGTTTATTCTGCTAATAGGCAAAGAAAAAAGTGATACAATTTTCTAAGAACTGGATGCTATCATAGACTGCAGGTAGTTCTAAAAATAGGGAGTAAGAGACTGTTATCTCTATGGTTAGGTTTGAAAATTCAATAATACTTAGGAAATCCCTTTGCTTTATAGAAGGAGCTGATATGGAAAGAGAAGAGTAAAAATATTGAAATGATATGTGCTCAACTTGCAATATTGCTACTAGTATATAGTAGAAAATACTAATGTATAGTAGAAAATAAACTAGGCAGACAAAAACCTTAAACATATGTGCATGCATATGTAAATGCATATGTGCATATGAGAAAATGATATTCAAGTAGGATAATTTGATAAAATCAGAAGAATTTCAATTACTTTATTAAATAATAGCAACTTATTTCATCAACAGATTTAATAGGCCATACATTCATGGTCAATTTTACTTCTATTCAGAAAAGTTATATGATAAACACAATCAAATCAGTGTATTTATATGCACTAAGAAATTAATATCTAAGAAATAAATCTAAATAAAAGTAAATGTACTCATAATAACATTCAAAGGAATACATTTATTTCAAAATAGGATGAAACGCTGTGATTTAAAGACCTGTGCAGGAAATGGTGTAAAATTTTATTGAAGATAATGGAAGAAAATCTACATAAATAGAAAGTCTGGGTTAATGAATATTAAATATAGTATGATTAAAATGTTATTAAAAGTAAAAATATTCTGTAAATTTAACGTAATTGTAATAACATTCCAATTGTTTTAAAAATTATGTGGAACTATTCTCATATACTTATTAAATTACAACTACTCCAGGCAGCTGAAATGAGCTTAAAGTTGGAGGTTTCTTTCGTACTTTCTTTTAAGTGAAAACAATATGAAACTATAATAATCTAAACAGTGTATATTAATATTTAGATTATATATATATATATCAATATACTTTCTCACTTTTCCTCTGAAAATTTAGAAATAAATCCATATATCTGGGGTTAATATCTAAGCATTAAACAAGAAAAACAATCTCTTCATAAATAATGTTTGGAGAATTGGTTATCGATATGTATTAAACAGAATTTAACAGGATTTTCTATCTCAAACCCTATCACATTGATCAGAAAGCAAATCAGTGAATTAAACAACAACAGTAAAACCATGACAATGAAAACAAAAAGATAAAACAAGCTAAATCCTTGAGACTATAAACCAAAATAGAGAAAATAGATGAACACTATCCCAATCAACAACATTTGTACATCAGAGTACAAATCATAGCTTGCTAGATTCCCACATCAATAACGACAGGTGGGTGGCGTAAAAAAAGTGTCTTTTCTCATAGTTCTGGAAAATAAAAGATGGACATAATCAGTGGGTTTACAGGTTTTAGTTTTCCCATGGTCTCTCTCTTTGGCTGGCAGATAGCTTTCTGCTCATTGCATATTCCATAGACTTTCCTCTGTGCTTCAACATGACTCTTATCACTTCCTGTCAGAACTTTGGCATTTATAGAATATAATCCATTTCTTATGACTTCATTTTACCTGTATTATATCTTAAAAGCCTCTCCTTTCGAACATAGTCATATTGGAGAATGAAACAAACCCCAGAAATAGACATTTAAAATATGAATAAACAATAAACACAGGAAAGAAGGAAGATAAAACATTAGATTTTTGACAAAAGTCAAATCAGAACAACAAAATGATGTTATTCCTCATATCTTTGAGTGCAATTATAATATTGAACATTGAAAACTGGTATTGATGTAGATCTGGAGAAATCAGTTTCCTTGTTTGAACTACTAAAAGGAGTAAATAAAGATGAATTTAACCAAAGTATTTAGACTATATGTATGAAAAAATACATAAAATAATTTTCAATTGTCTTAGGAAGGGGAAGGGACAAAAGAATTGTAGAGGGTATGAGATTATATGGAATATTTGGTGTATATGCATGGAAATGTCTAATGATATCTTACCCCATATAATTAATATAAACTAATAAATAAATAAATACATATATAAGAAAAACAAATAAATTATACTCCTTCTAAATTTATTAGGGCAGTGTGAAATGTTCAGTCATTGTGAAAAACAGTTTCAAGTTTCTTATGGCCCTGAAACTCTTTTCTAAAATCTAGGATAGTTTAAAGGAGTAAAAATATTTGTTCGAATGAGTATCCCTCACAAGTCAGCGAAAAAAATTGTGCTATGGACAAATTTATTATACACACACTATGAGATAATATTTAGATATAAAAATAATGAGGTGACAATACATGCTACATTCCTCAGTGGAAAAGGAGCTTTAGACAGCCACATGTAAATAGAAAATACATTCATGAAGCTAAACAATTTATGCTCCCAGTGGTAGATGAAAATTGACCTGAATCAATGTTGGAGCTCTTCTTTCTATATACAACAAACTACTATATGCAGCAAATAGATTTTCACAATGGTTTATTTGGAAATTATATGTACATTTTGCTGCTGAGAATTCTACCCTTTTTTCACTGTTAGGTAAATTTTATTTTATTTATTTTTATTTTTATTTTTTTGTGAACATATTGTACAGAGGGGTTACAATTACATGGGCAGGATAATGCGTACATTTCTTACCAAGCATTGCAGCCTCCTCCTTTGTTTACCCTTCACATCCCTTCCC
>NW_012267237.1:13975586-13978962 GCF_000151885.1 Dipodomys ordii | reverse complement strand
GTAGTTAACCAATTTTGCCAGCACCATTTACTGAAGAGGCTGTCTTTCTTCCATTCTATTGTTTGAGCTCCTTTATTGAAGATTAGATGGCAATAGGTCCGTAGGTTCATTTCTGGGTTTTCAATGCTATTCCATTGGTCCTGAAGTCTGTTCTTGTGCCAGTACCAAGCTGTTTTGATTAATATGGCTTTATGTAGAGTTTGAAATTTGGTGTTGATATTCCTCCAGCAGTGTTCTTTCCGTTGAGGAGCGTTTTTGCTATTTGGGGTCTTTTAGAGAATTCTACTTTTTAATAGTAGCAATACCACCTAATGCTCATTTAATGCAATGGAAACATTTTACTAATTGAAGAATACAAACATTGACACATATTTTAGGACTACATATTAAATATTATACATTTTCTATAAATTATTTTATGTAATATATGACATTTTAGTGTCAGTCAACTGGATTGCAAGGAACCGAGTAAGAAAAGAATAATTCAATTAATTTTATTATAAAATACCTAAGTTCTGCTTGACTCACACATATACTAAATATTGCAAATATGTTTCTTTGGGCTTGGCTTACTTCACTTAATATAATTTTTTCCAAGTCTTTCCATTTCCTAACTAATGGGGTAATGTCATTCTTTCTGGTCAAGCAGCAAAGGTCAGATAAGGTGATGCTAGGAAAATGAATCCTAAGATATGTAAATAAATGTTTTTTTTCTTTCATGCATTTGTTTCTAACGCATTTATAATTTATAAGATTATATCTTTGTTGCTTTGTATGTCCCTCCCTCACAGTATAACCTCTGCCTTCACTGTATTTGATGTCGGTATAATTTGTGGAGGAGAAGGGGAAAAACAAATAGTTTAAATAGGGATACAGGTGGACCCATTGCAACAATGAGATGTACAAGTCCTTATGTCGAAAATGAACTTTACAACTTTGGTGGGGGGGGGAGGAATGGTTGGGGAGGAGGATTGGGTGGGGGAGGGGGGGAGGGGGAGGCTTGGAAGGGATGGGAAGGGAAAACAAAGGATGAGGCTACAATGCTTGATAAGAAATGTACTCATTATCTTGCCCATGTAATTGTGACCCCACTGTACAGTTTTTTCACAATAAAAACTTTTTTTAAATGTAAGAAAATAAATAAATAAAATACCTAAGTTGGTCTTGAGCTAGTGGCTCACACCTGGAATCCTAGCTACTCAGGAGGCTGAGATCTGAGAATCACGGCTCAAAGCCAGCCTGGGTAGGAAACTCTGTTAAACACTTATCTTCAATAAACCACTAGAAAACTGGAAGTGGCGCTGTGGCTGAAGCTGTAAAGCACTCAGCTTGAGCTGAAGTGTGCAAGGACAGCGCCCAAGCACAGCGTTCAAGGCCCACGACCGACGAAAATATAAATAACTAAATATAAAATAAAATACCTAAGTTCTTGAGTAAAATGCAATGTACGAGTATCTATCCACATGCTACAGCTGAGACCCAAACAAAATTCAAAAGTAAAATATAATAAATAGCTTCTGAAAACCAAGGTATGCAGAATCATATGCTTAACAGGAAAACATTATAATTTACTTTTAAAAATCTATATTTCTCAAAATTGAAAAAGGGAAGCTTAAATTTCTCTTTTCTCACTGAAAAAGGAGCTTTTGTTAGCCATCCATAAATAGAAAACACATTCATGAAGTTAATCAATCTGTGCTCCCAGTGGCAGATGAAAATTGACCTGAATCAATGGTGAAGCTCTTCTTCATACAACAAACTCTTCTACACTGCTGCAGAGTGATTCTTAGCATGATTAATTTGGGAATTATTTGTAGCTTTTGCTGATGAGAAAGTCTACTTCTTCAAAGTATCATTACCAGCTAATGCTCATTTAATAAAGTGAAGAAGGCATCTGTCATGTCATCATCAGTTTTCTGATGCAGAGACAACCTTTTTGAGATAACTGACTTATTAGGAAGAAAGGTTTATTTTGTTTTTCAATGTCAGAGATTTCAGTGTATGGACAGTGATCCCATTTCCTGTTTAGCTGTGGCCAAGGAGAACTGCAAGTATTAAGCATTTACCATAGCAAACTGCTTCCTTTTGGCAGATAGAAAACAAACAGAAGAAAGGAAAGGATTGAGGACCTAATATCTCTAGTAAGGACCTGCAACCAATGACTGAACTTCATTCTACTAGGCCCCACATCTCAAAAATTCACCCTCCCTCCAATTGCAACAAATTAAGAACATTAATGGCATTTCCATTACTAATGGCTGGTACCCAGGAAAATATTAGATGTACAAAGATAGAGGGATTGAGTTAAGACAACAGTGTATTCTTTATAGACTATTCTTTTGACTACCAACAAAACTATTGATACTCAGATTCTCTAAGTATAATGCAGATATCATCTCTCTAAGAGAATCACAATTAATACATCACCCACCAGTAGGTAAATATTCAAGATCACTAGGATGCATACAATTCTATTTACAAAGTCCCAATTAAGGTCCATATAATCCTGAAATCTATGCATTGATAGATTAGATTCATAAACCACATCCATTCCATAATACACTTACGTAAAACCACACACGTCACACATCTATTGTAGCTGGTAATTAAAATTCACATATAATCATTAGCATGAAAAAAGCACCTGTTGTTATTAGATTTCTTGATTATAGCCAAATTAACTGGAGTGAGGTGGAATCTCAATATTGTTTTGATTTGCATTTCTTTTATGACTGGAGAAGTTGAGCATTTCTTCATATGTCTGTTGGCCATTCTTATTTCCTCTTCAGAGAAGTCTCTCTTTACGTCTTTAGCCCACTTATTAATGGGGTGGTGGTTTCTTTGAGGATTTGTTTTGGGGAAATTTAAATTTTTGAGTTCTCATTATATTATAAGGGCTGGGAAGTTGGCTCAGTGGTAGAGTGCTTGCCTTGAATGCATGAGGCCCTGGGTTTGATTCCTCCATACCACATAAGCAGAAAAATCCAGAAGTGGTACTGTGGCTCAAGTGGTAGAGTGTTAGCCTTAAGCTGAAGAGCTGAAGGACAGCATCCAGCCCGAGTTCAAACCCAGGACTGGATCAAAGACCTCGTAGTCAAAGCTGACACTCTGAAAACATTACAGGATCAAATAAGAGAAACCCTAGGTCTCCTTGGCACAGACTGAAATTTTCTTAATGGAGACCCAGAAATGCAACAAATCAAAGAAAGGTTGGACAAATGGGATTGCATGAAGTTGCAGACCTTCTGCATGGCAAAGGACATAGCTAGCAAAATCAATAGAAAGCCTATGGATTGGGAGAAGATCTTCACTTGCCATACAATGGACAAGGGTCTCATATCTAAAATATACATGGAACTCAAAAAATTAAATCCCC
>NW_012267237.1:13956387-13975161 GCF_000151885.1 Dipodomys ordii | reverse complement strand
ACAATGGAATTCTATGCCTCCATCAGAAAGAATGGCATTGCCCCATTTGTTAGGAAATGGAAAGACTTGGAAAAAAAGTATATTAAGTGAAGTAAGCCAGGCCCAAAGAAACATAGGTCCTATGGTTTCCCTTATTTGCAATATCTAGTATATATCTGAGTCAAGCAGAAAAGGTCAGATAAGGTTATGTTGGGAAATGAACCCAAGATAAGGACTCAAATATTTTTTTCTTTTATGCGATTGTTTCTAACACATTAACAATATTATTTCTTTGTTGCTTTGTATGTCCCTCCCCCCAGTATAATCCCTGTTTTCACTGTATTTGATGTAGGTATAATTTGTGAAGGGGAAGGGGAAAAACAAATCGTTTAAATAAGGATACAGGTGTACCCATTGCAACAATTAGATGTTCAAGTCATTATGTTGAAAAGGAACTTTACAACTTTGGTGGGGGAGGGGTGGAGGGGGAGCAGGGAGGATTGGGTGGGGGAGGCCAGGGGGAGGATGGAAGGGATGGGAAGGGGAAACAAAGGAGGAGGCTACAATGCTTGATAAGAAAGTTACTCATTATCTTGCCCATGTAATTATAACCCCTCTGTACAGTATTTTCACAATAAAAAATAAAATTAAATTTAAAAAAATTCAGAAAAAAAAGAAAATTTCATCCTGTGCCAAGGCACCCTAGAATTTCTCATATTTCTTTCTATAATGTTTTCAGTGTCTGCTTATACTTTGAGGTCTTTGATACATTTGGAGTTGATTTTGGTGCAGGGTGATATATAAAGACTATAGACTCGTTCCTTTGATGAACATTTATGCAAAACTTCTCAACAACATTTTGGCCAATCAACTTCACCAACTCATAAAAAAATACACTATGATCAAACAGGATTCATTTCATGGATGCAAAGATGGTTCAGTATAGTGAAATCAATTACTATAATTAATCACGTCAATAAGAGCAAGGATAAGAACTACATTATTTTCTCAATAGATGCAGAAAAAAGCATTTGACAAGATCTAACACCCCTTTATGATGAAAGCTCTGGAGAAACTAGGAATCCATGGAGCATTACTCAATATAGTAAAGTCTGTTTATGACAAATCTATAGCCAGCATTACACTTAATTGCAAAAAGCTAAAGCCCTTTCCTCTAAATCCAGAAACGAGACAAAGATGCTCCCTCTCTCCACTCCTCTTCAATTTAGTGTTAGAATGCCTAGCTGCAGCAATAAGACAAGATGCACGCATAAAGGGGATCCAAATAGGGAAAGATGACTTTACCTTTCCCAAATAGGGAAAGATGACTCCCCCTCTTTGCAGATGACTTGATCATGCACTTAAAGAACGCCATGGAATCCAGTCCCAAGCTACTCGACCTGATCCAAAATTTGGCAAATTAGCAGGGTATAAAATTAACCCTCAAAAATCAATGGCTTTTTTGTATGCCAATTACAAGAAGAACAGGGTTGAAATCAGGAACACAATTCCTTTTGTAATAGCCCCACAAAAAATAAAATAAAATAAAATACTTAGAAATTAACTACAAAAAAGTGAAGGTCCTCTATGGTGAAAACTTTAAAAACTTGAAAAAGGAAATTAAAGCAGAACTAAGGAAGTGGAGAAACCTCCCATGCTCCTGGATTGGGAGGATTAACATCATGAAAATTGCCATACTGCCAAAGGCTGTCTACAAATTCAATGCAATACATATTAACATCCCAACCTCATTTTTCAATGAAATAGAAGAAGCAAAAATTCATATGGAATAATAAAAGATCCCAAAGAGTATAAAAATCCTTAGCAGAAAGAACAGTGCTGGAGGAATATCCTTACCAAATTTCAAACTGTACTACAAAGCCATAGTAAAACAGCTTGGTACTAGCACAAAGGACCAATGGAAATGAACTGAAGATCCAGAAAGGACCCAGCAAACATATTGCCACCTAATCTTTGATAAAGGAGTCAAAATAAAATGGAAACAGCCTCTTCAGTAAATGATGCTGGCAAAAATCAGTTAAACAACTGTAGAAAACTAGTGTTCATGACTTTTCTGAAAAAAATCAATATACAGTAAATTCAAAGAAATCCCAACAAAATTATATTATATACTGAGCTACTGTGTAATTTCTTATACAACATAAATAAGATCACTATTCCTAAATTCTGATGCAAGTCAGTGACTCTTGAGCCTGTCATGTGGTTTTACTGCCTTCTTGAATCCACAAACAAGTTCTGTATTTTAGGAATCTTGGGAATGGTATATCTGTTATATTCTCTTTGTGTGCATTTTTTCAATGTGAATGACAGAACTATGGTTTCCTACTAACCTCATGTTGGAGATGACACTCAGTATTACAGTATTTTCCCCATAGATGCAAAGATCTGGGTTCTGAAAATTGTAAAAATCATTTTTCCTCCCTATCTGACCATTTCATGACCAAATTATTTCACCATAGCTTTAGCTGATGCTGTATAAGATCTATCCAACCCTTATAGAAATAGGAATATATTTTTGCATCTACATTTAAATATATATACATAGATATCTCAAATTTATGCATGTATTTGTACATATATATTTTTTGTGTGTGTATGTGTGTAAATTGTTATTTTGAAGTGTTTTAGAATATTCAGATATTTCCTGAACTATGACAATGTGATCAGATCCTAATCGCCTAGAAAGAAGCTGTAGACAACACATTGGCTACTTCAAAGCCAAGTGTAGGATCCCAAACTGCAACTCTGTGGGAAATACCTCAGGATGAATATGATAGTTCAACTTTTGTTCCCTTAGTCAGGCCTAAGTAAGAATGAGAAATACTTCTGTAATTATAGTTGACTTCAATAACAATTAAATATTAAGTGTGATGTATGAATAGAATGCCATTCATGTGACAAATAGTCATTCTTATATGAATTATTTTTACTATTCTTTAGTTTGCCATATTTAAGAATCACTTTGACAATTAGGGAGATAACCTTTACCTGACATTACAGGATGCTGAAAGGGGCTCAATCAAGCTGACTTCATTCTTTGTGAAACGCTTTTTTTTTTTTTTTTTTACCACTTTTACCAATTATTGTGTCCTTTTTCTTGTGATATTTCATAGATCTGACCTCAACTATAAGGAGAATGTAATAAGTCTTATCGGTCATTCATTTGGAAGATATCTGAGCGAGCTATAAAATGGACTGAAAAAAGTAAATTGTCTCTAAACAAATGGAAATGATTTCTCCAGACCTTTGCCAAAGGGATGTAAAATAAAGGAAACAGAAAAAAATGAATGTTAATCACAGAATTTTTAAGTATTCTTTATAACATTTGTAAGAATTCAAATTAGTTTTCTATATAAATGTCAATTGATCTTCCTTGTCGCTCCTTAAAATAAACACACATTTCGTGATCTCTGAGAACAATGGTGAATAAACCCAATCTGTCCCTCATTAAGACAAACATTTATATTACACTTCTGTGACAAAAGCTCAAAATGCCAACAGAATTCACGATGGTTAATATATTCATGTGTTGTTATTTTACAGCCATTTTCCTTGTGATTCATCGTCCATTTTTTTTCCTTCAGATTCTCTTATCCTCAATATATTGCCTACCTACAGTATCAGCAGATGTTCTGCTGCTATAGAAGTTGTTTTAGATCTTCAGACTTTCCCATAACGTTTCTATGAAGAAATTCTTTTCTACGTTTTCTAAAACCTTTCCCTAGAGATTAAATATCTACAATATAAATAAAATAATGTCTAAAACCAGCAAAGTAAAGAATAGAAAATTGCTGTCACAAGAGATAGCAGATGTTATGATAAAAGGTATACTGTGTCTGGATTACTATGATATATACAGACCATAAATCAGACCTACAGCACCAGCAGAAGGACTGAAACCTTTCGGTGGCTTTTATGAATGATGTGGATTGCATTGAATAGGTATGGAAAATATTTTCTAGACGTTATGATCGTGGTCATTGCAACTCCAAATTAAAGCTAAAGAGATATTTAAATATCAATGCTGGAAAAATCATAATAAGGGAAGTAAGGCAGATCCAAAGGAACATAGGTCCCGTGATTTCAATAAATAGTATACATCTAGGATAATTTTAGCAGATGAGTAGAATAATTCAATAGTTATGTAATATATGTCCAAGATATGGACACAAGAGGTTTTGCTTTGTCGTTGTTGTTTTTATTGTACTATGTGCTTTCTTGTTTCTTTGTATGTTATTCCACCTATGTTATATCTCCTGTTGTCACTGAATTTAATTTTGGTACCCGTGTATTGTATATACATTTGTCTGAATTAGAGAAGGGAAGAGGAACAACAGAATGGTGAGACAACGGACAAGGGGCGAGAATCAATGCAACAGTGACATTTACAAGACAGTATGTTGGAAATGATCTGTGCAACTTGTGGGGAGGGGTTATAGGGGTAGGAAGCAAGAGAAAAATGAGGTAAGGTGTTTGACAAGAAATGTACTTATTACCTGTACTGTAACACCTCTGTATATCACCTTGACAAAAATAAATATGATCATGTGTTTATAATCCATGTCCTTCAATAATAGAAAGTAGTCTTATACCGGATGTTTGTGCATGTATCTGATCTGTAAAATTATCCCAGGTGCATGTTTTTATTAACATAAAAGGCAGTTTTAAATTCTATTGAGACAGAAGTGTCAGCAAGGGCTGTGCATAAACTAATCAATGCTGGGGAAGGAAGGTTTCATGTGTGAGTCACTGCAGCAATTCATATGATTAGGGCAGCAGTTAGCATTGTGCAATTTTTATATAAAATTACCTAAAGAACTGATGCATCACAACCATAAGTAATAGCTTCAAAAGTGGCTACCTTCATATTATCAGGTAAAATATTATTTAAATAAAAGACTATGTAACACATTTTTAAAATTTATATGGTATAATTTGAGGATAAAGTATAAAACTTGGTATTCCTGACAAATTGCTCACTTGCAAGAAAATGTTTCCACATTACATATGTGGCATGTTTTTTTTTCCCTCTTCTTTATCTCTGGTTTTGCCATGTACTATTTCCTGCACTGAAAACCTTACCTTGCTTTGGACAAATAGGAAACTTAATGTCAATTGAAGACAAAATAACAAAAGATAAAATAACAAAATTGAAATATCAATTGCTTCTATCTGGTGATGACTGTCCATTGTCTGAGCTGGAGAAATAAAGGGGTTGCAACCATACCCCAGAGAGCCTGAAAGATTATGAATGTCATTCTCCTCAATCTTAATACCATGATAATACCATGTATAGGATTCATTTTTGCATTGTACAATCCAATGATTCAATTTTGCTCACATTTTATCATCCATTACTTCCCAGCATCTGATTCTAGCATTTTTCTCTTTGGTAAGCAAAATATTATCATGTGTCCTTTTCACTAATGTGTCCTTGTTTCAGTGAAAATAAAATATTTCTAGGTGAAAGCAACATAGGCCATTGAGTTACAAAATCGTATAAAAAGGAGTAATGTTTTGTTAGTTTCAATATTGCATGCATATTTTTGCTGTGATAATTTTGCCTTTGTGATCTTATTCCAGACAATAGTACATTGCAGGGTAAATAGACATTAAATAAATCATAACTTTTTGTACATCTCTGCCATTTTAGCCCAACCTGTGTTCTGTTTAAGATTTAACTTCTTAACTGCCTCTTATTGAAATCTCCCACATTACAATATTGTTGGCCATGCAGAAAATTACTTTGCTTCAGGAAACAAAAACCATCCAATAAAATATTTTCTCCTTATAGAAGAGATAATTGGATTAAATATGCAAGTCAAAACCTTTGAAGTATAGTGTTTGCTGGATAAACTAAACCAGGTAGAAATGACAGGTAATAGGGTATCAATGACACTAGATAATCTAATGGAACTAGTTACTGTGTTAATTAATATTTTACTAATATTAGTATTTTAAATATTAGAATGTATTTGATATATAATGGATATAAAGGAGTAGCAGTAAATCTCTTTGGTGCTTGTTGGCTTATAAGCATGTCATACATTCATTTCCCCTTAGTCCACTTCCTTCTGGGTTTACGTAAAACAATAATATAAATATTTTTGGGAAGACAGGTTAATGATATTGTATGAATCCATCATATTGAGCTCATTGCATGACTTGGATCCTCAGGCTAGAAAATGTTTCTCTTCAGATTCCTTAAAATAATAAATTAACATGTACCTTAAATATACCTATATTAATTTACAAATGCAAGAAAAATAAGGCATATAGCAAGGTATTTGATTTATTGTAGCTATTTCTTTCTCTTTTTGTATGTTTTTTATTGTAAAAAATAATATACAGAAGCGTTAAAGTTACATGAACAAGGTAATGAATATATTTCTTATTGAGCATTGTTGCCTCCTCCTTTGTTTTCCCCTACCATCCCTTCCCTCCACATCCACAACTACCCCCCCAAATTATAAAGTTCATTTTAGTGTTTTGTACATCTCATTGTTACAATTGTTCAACCTGTACCCTTATTTAAGCATTTTGCTTTATCCCTTCCCCTCCCCGAATTAGAGAAGAGTATATACAAGATGCAGGGCATCAACATCAAATACAGTGAAAACTGAAGTTATACTGTGGGGGAGAAGCATACAAAGCAACAATAAAATCACACGGTACATTATAAATATGTTAGAAACAGAAGCAAGCAAGAAAAAAAACACTTTTGCCCCTATTTTGGGATTCATTTCGCTTAACATTATTTATCTGGTCATATGTACGTAGCTTTTGGCCTTTTCTGCTTGTACTATACTTGTACTACTTATTGCAAATAAGGAAAACCATGGGACCTAAGTTTCTTTGGACCTGGCTTACTTCATTTAATTTAATTTGTTTCCAAGTCTTTCTATTTCCTAACAAATGGGGTAATGTCATTCTTTCTGATGGTGGCATAGAATTTGTGTGTGTGTGTGTGTGTGTGTATCACATTTCCTTGATCTTTTCATCTACTGAGGGGCATCTGGTTTGCTTCCATATCTTAGCTATGGTAAATAATGCTGCAATAAACATAGTTGTGCTGGTAGCTTTAGAATGGTTTTGTTTGTTATTGTTTGGGTAAATGCCCAAAAGTCGGATTGCAAGGTCATAGCGGGGCTCTAGGTGGAGTCTTCTGAGGACCCTCCATACTGCTTTCCAAAGTGGTTGAACAAGTATACACTCCCACCAACAATGCGGTAGGATTACCTTATGGCCACATCTCCTTCAGCATCTATCTGTTGTTATTAGATTCTTGATTATAGCTAACTGGGGTGAAGTGTAATCTCAATGTTGTTTTGATTTGCATTTCTTTTATGGCTAGAGTGGTTGAGCATTTCTTCATGTGTCTGTTGCCCATGCTTACTTCCTCTTCAGAGAAGTTTCTCTTTAAGATCGATAGAAAGCCCTGGATTGGGAGATCTTCACTAGCCATACAATGGAAAAGGGTCTCATTATCTAACATATATTTCAAACTCAAAATATTAAATCCCCTAACAACAAATCCTCAAAGAAACAACTGTCCAATAAATAAATGAGCTAAAGACTTACAAAGAAACTTCTCTGAAGGAATTTAATTCAAAACTTTGAGAAAGTAGTAGGAGCCAGAAAAATGAACTCTGTGTTAGTGAGCACTCCATCCTGCATCTGTTGTGTGAAACTTAGACCTTGATTTAGAAAGGATTTGAAGACAATCAAGAATTATTTATTTCTTTTCAAGAAATATTGATGGTTTTGGATATATTCATTTTGAAGATGATATTGATTACCAAAAGTAGAGAAGATATGCAAAAATTAATTAGGTCCACTAAACAATTCTAATTGCTCCATTTTATTCTAGCAATCATACTTTTCAAATGAGGAAACTGCATTGCAGAAGCATGGGATATTTATGAATGTTTGCTAGGAAGTATTGAAAATAAAGAACAGAAGCAATTAAGAAAATAGACTAAATTCTGATGTCCATTTGAGTATTAGAGTAGAACATTTCCCATGTGGGCTTTTTTCTTGCGTTTGAAAGAGGAGAGTTTTCCTATTTTACACTTCAGGTGGTAGAATACTTTTAAATAATTCAATCTAGTTTCTTAACTAGCTTTGTAGAAAAGAATTCTAGGGAGGCGGCAGAGGGAGACTTTCTTTTGGTGTTGAGAATCACATTTAGGATAAAGTGTTTATCATTTGCAAATTCAAGGCAAATGTTGTACACAAAGGAATTCTATGCCTTTTCAAGTGCTTTCGCAGTTACCTTTATATTTTGAAAAGTTTTCCCCATTTTCGTCAGTTTCTAAGCGTCAAGTCTTACATTAAGACCTTTACAACTAGACTTTTACTTAATTTTTCTAAGGGGTAAAAATTTTAGGCCTAGTTTCAGCCTTCTTCATAATGGTACCCAGGTTCTGCAGCATCCTTTGAATTGTCTTTTCTTGTTTTTATTATTATTTTTTTATTTTTTTGTTTTCTTCAAATATGTTTTTAGGCCTTTGTCAAGAATCAAATGGCATACTTCACTTAGTATGATTTTTTCCAAAGCTTTCCATTTCCTTACAAATAGGGCAGTGTCATTCTTTTTGATGGAAGCAAAGAATATGTATATATTAATATATAGATATTATATCATATTTTTGATCCATTGTTATACGAAAGGACATCTGGGTTGGTTCCATATCTTAGTTATAGGACTAATGCTGCAATAAACATAGTTGTGCTGGTGGCTTTAGTATGGCCTTGTTTGTGATCATTTGGGTAAATGCCCAGAAATGGGATTGATGGGTCATAGGGGAGCTCTCTGTAGAGTTTTTTTTTGAGGAACCTCCATACTACTTCTTTCCAAAGTGGTTGAACAAGTTTACACACCCACAAAAATGCAGTAGGGTTCTCTTTTGGCCACATCCACTCCAGTATCTGTTGTTACTAGATTTCTTGATTATAGCCATTCTAAGCCAGAACCAAAGAAACATAAGCCCAATGGTTTCCCCTTATTTGCAATAAGTAGTATATGTCTAGGATGATCTTACCAGACAAGCAGAAAAGCTCAAAATCTACGTAAATATGACCATATACCATGATGCTAAGCAAAAGGAACCCCAAGATAAGGACACAAGAGGTTTTACTTTGTCGTTGTCATGGTTGTTTCTAATGTACTATGTGATTTTTTTGTTTCTTTTGCATATTCTTCTTCCTGTGATGTATCCCCTGTTGTCACTGTATTTGATTTTGATACCCTCCATCTTGTATATACATTTATTTAATCTGAGGCGGGGATGGTGAATATCCAAATGCTGAAACAAGGGCCCAAGATGACCCATGGCAACAATCATACTCACAAGACACTGTGTTGGAAATGAACTTTACAACTTCTGGGAGTAGGGTGGAGGACACGAAGGAGGGAAGGGTTAGTAGGAGGAAAACAAAGGAGGGGATAACAATGTTCGACAAGAAATGTACTCATTACCTTACTCATGTGACTGTAACCATTCTATACAGCACCTTCATAATAAAATAAAATAAAAACAGAAACAAATGGCAGTACATGCTTGGCTTCTAAATCTTTTGTTTTTTCTTTTATTTCTATTACTTACGGTTTAGTGCTCATTGTTTAGTTTCTGTTTGTTAACTAGGCTTTGCTGTACAATTATACAATTTGAACTCCGATAGTGTGTTACGCCAAGCCTAGCTTTTTTCCTCAGGATTGGTTTGACTATTGGAGGTTTAGATAACTCTTCTTTTGTCAGCCCCTCTCCCTTCCACTCCTCTCCACTTCTTTTCATTTTTGCCAAAACAAAATATAGGCTTTCTGTCCACTTTGAGGAAGAGTATGTGACTAATCCTCTCATCCATTATTCTTGCTATTTAAATTGCTTTGACCATAAATACTTACCTACCACTTCAAAATTTTACGTGCTTTATAAGCTTCCCTTTCTATGTTGCAAAAATGTATGTGTGCACATTCAAACAAATAATTGTTTTAATTTTGTCTTTTAGACCATGTCTCACTGTGTGGTAAGGGTGAACACAGCCTCGCTTTCTTCTTTGGATTGACCATATATATGTGATTTTCCTGCCTTTGTTTCTGAATGAATTGCATTTTTTAAAAAATAGTTGATTTTTACCATACGCAGGGCCTGTGTACACCAACTTCCTGCCCTCCCTCCTTTATGTGTTTGGGGAGGCATTTTATGTGTAAAACCTGTTTCAAAGAGGATTTTCTTCACAATAGAAACACAGCCAGAGAAATTGCAACTCACTTGAATCAATCATCTGTGCTCTCCAGCTCTAAATACATGATATTGGGAAGCCAAGCTTCAGAGCAGGTATTTAATTGCCTCTCAAAATATCCTCTCAAAGCCTGAACAATCTCCTCCTGATGTCCCTTAACATGAATGTAATCATATGACAACACACTTTACTTTGACCACACTTTACTTCCCTAGTCTCTAGGTAGAGCTTCTTCTCTCCCTCTTGCATGAGCAGATGATGATTCAGCCTGGCTGGAGGAATGTTGTACTTAGGCCTTGCTGTCACTTCTCCTTTCTCTGGCTGCAGGCTTCTGAACACTGAAACCACAAGTTTTCCCTACATTTTGTCCTATCACTGATATGGGTAAAAGATCTGCCGTGTGTGCTCACTTGTACTCTTCATGTATGCACATCCAAAGTCTTTCCTTAGTAAGATCCCCTAGAAAAAGTCAAATCAGGGGCTGATGTTGACTATAATGTTCTCAGGATTAAGTTCACATTTTTGAGAACATTAGTGAAGAATGAATGCTGCTTAGTTGTCTGTCAATGCAATTTGATAGAGGTTGTCAAATCTGGTAAAAATATAATTTATGTGCAGCAGTCTGAAATTTTCACTGCACCAGGGTGGTTCTAAACCACTAGCCTCAGATGCATACATTCTTGGGAACTCCAGAATATGAGTCCCTCAGTTACAAAAACTGATTTGTCAAATATTCTAAAATGGTGCAAAACAGACAAAGACAATAGAAAATACAACTTCCACTCTGTTTCTATATTTCCTTTTTTATTCCCTTCAGAATTGCATTGTAGAATTTCATGGCTGCCTGCCTAAGGCACTTTAAAATGCTCTTGACAATACAATTCATTCATTATATGAATACAAAAACAGTGAGCAAAAGAAGTCTGAAACTTAGCTCACTGATAATTGCTTCTTCATTTCCCTGAATGTTTCTTTGCAAGCAGAGCCAATTTTAGTATCTTGCTTTTTCTTTAGCAGGTTATAGTCTGTTCCCTGAGGAGTATCTTGCTAGGTGAACATGGAAACAATTGACTCTACCACTTCAGCTTTTTTCTATTAGAGCTGTCATGCATACATATTTTAATCTTGATATTTTCATTATAATTTTGACTTTTTTATTCATGTAATCAAAAATTTAATCAGAAGCCTATCTTTTTTTGTAGAATTGATTAATATATTTCTATAGCAAACTCTACTGAATGAGAATAAATCTTTTCCAAGTTTTGGCATGTTGTATTTAAACTGCTTTTGTTTATTTTTCTTCAATCATTTATAGTTTTATTTATCAGGCTAGTTAAAATTTTAGAAGTAAATTTTTTTCTCAGTTTCATTACAAATAAAAATTTTGACAGTTGTGTTTAATTACTGTAGACTTGTTCTTCAGTTAAAAAATAATTGTTTTGGAGGCTGGGAAGGTAGCTCAGTGGTAGAGTGCTTGCCTTGCATGCATGAGGCCCTGGGTTCGATTCCTCAGCATCACATAAGCAAAAAGAAAAAAAGCCGGAAGTGGCGCTGTGGCTCATGTGGTAGAGGAAAGCCTTGAGCTGAAGAGCGACTAGGCCAAGAGTTTAGGCCCCACGACCAGACTCCCCCCAAAAAAATTATTTTTGACATATTTTGTACATATTTTGTAACACTTTGTATATATAAGTATAAATGTCTATATATATACATATATATATTCATTTACATGTATACACGCAATGTTATTGATGACTCAGATGAATATTGGACTAATTTTACATTTTATTTATCACTTTTCAAATTATTTTCTACTTAATCTTTATTCCTGTCACTTGTTTATTTTTAATAAATGTGTCCCAGTGCAAAAACTCTCTTGATATGGCTGTATTGATATGATTTACTATTGATATATTTACTTTTAGAATTTAATGAAATTAAGAACTAGGCTGGGAAGGTGGCTCAGTGGTAGAGCGCTTGCCTTGCACGCATGAGGCCCTGGGTTCGATTCCTCAGAACCACATAAGCAGAAAAAAAAGGCCGGAAGTGGCTCTGTGGCTCAAGTGGTAGAGCGCTAGCCTTGAGCCGAAGAGCTGAGGGACAGCGCCCAGGCCCAGAGTTCAGGCCCTGCGACCGGACCGCCCCCTCCCCCCCGCCAAAAAAAAGTGAAACTACAAAAGAAAAGAAAAGAACTATACCTGCAAGATATATTGAATAATGATATTTGTTACATAGTTCAGTAGCCTCCAAATGTAAGATATTCTTTTATCCTTGTATGCAAGTCATTATTCCTATTCCTATACAAAATGAATCCATTTATCTTCTTTTGGAATTTGACCCAAATTGTGTTTGACTTTGATAGATAGACTGTGACAACATAAATGCACTGTTTTGGAAATCAACATCTATGCCGTTGGAGGCCCAGCTGGAGTATTAAATGATTAAAGACCATATGGGGAGAGATGTTGAAAAATGAAAGACCACCTCCCAGTCTTTCAGCTGAATGGAGCTATGCAAAAGGACCCATGGGAGAGCAGTAGAATTTTTAAATGGAGCTTTAGCGTCTCAAAACTTTATTATTTTAATGCTCTGCTTTTTCTTTTTTTAACAGATGCATCATTTCATTTGACTATCACTATTCTCAAACTTAAGTAGGCAGGAACAAGGTTGCCCTGTCATAATTCATTCATTCTCTCTTCCCACAGAAACTTTTTTACAATGTGAACTTGCTCAAGGACAAGGACTTTGCTGGTGCAATCGGTTGAATTAAGATAAAGTCATGTCAGAGTAGGATGGGTCCCTCATCCATCCTTAAGAGAAGGTGACCATATCAATCTATTGGCATGAACCAGGTGACAGTTCAGACAGAAAAAAAAATGTACCAAAAATTTCAACACACCAGATGGGAGCTTGGCTCATGCCTGTAATTGCAACTACTCAGGAGGCTGAGGTCTGAGGATCTGAGGATCATGTTTTGAAGCCAGCCTGGACAGGAAAGCCTGAGGTTTTTATCTGAAATTAACCACCCTTGAAACAGAAGTGGAGCTATAGCTCAAAGAGGCTAAAGTGGTAACCTTGAGTAAAATAGTTCAGGAACAGAACTTAGACCCTGAGTTCAAGACCTACAAGCAAGGGGGAAAAAATTCTAAAACTCACAAGATGTCAGTCAAAATAGGATTCTGTAAAAGGTTCAGACTTCTCAGACACAGAATTATAAGGAAATTATAAGGTATTTTATTTATTATTCATTTTTAATGCCAATTACATTTATAGGCTTTAGGTATGTATGCAAAAGAGCTGATATTTAACCAACCAATTAAAGAATATAATGCCTCTTGATCAGAACACTCCTTTGAACATTCAACCATCCCTCTCCTTACCGCCCATTCCCTCATTCTTCTTAATGTTGTGGGATATACTCTGAATTCTTAGTGACATTCTCCACGTTTTTGATTTAGGAAGCCATTCAGATATTAGTTCTTCATACAAGATATCTCTAAAATAGATACAAAGATCAAACTTTGCAAGTTCAATTCAAACAAGGAAAATAACTATCATACCTCTCTAACTCTGTCTCTCTCTCTCTCACACACACACACATATACTGTGATATATAATATGAACACACGCAACAAAAATATAGATTTATCCCTAGTTTTTTGTTCCAGATCAATGACTTACAGAAGTATTTCCATGGAGAGTAAATCTCTATACTCAAGTACAGATGTTTCAAGAAATACAGTAAAAAAGAAAAAGAAGTATTTTCAAGCTTTAGAATTTTATGAAGTTTTTGAAGCCAGACAGAAAATAAAGGTCATTTCCTTTGGATATTTTCCCTGGCTTTGCAGTTGGAACTGGCTTATTCTATTGTGGTATTGATCTTATGATTTCTACTCAAATTCAGGAAGAGAAGTACATGGGCTTCTTCATTGTACATGGAAATTTGACATCTTCAAAGACTTCTAGTCAAAATAAAATCATAAAAATTAAGTTGTCGTATCTTAGGGAGGACAGGTTAAGCTTTAAATTTTATGTGAAAAATCAGACAGCTGAAGTGTATCTAGTGTTAATATCGCCTCAATTATGGTCTCAGTTTGGCTGATACTGAAGTCAGAAGGGTCTGTAAATAAATGATAGAATATAAATATAATTATGTATAAATTAAAAAGAGCACAACAATGGGAAAATGATTATGAATTAGCATATTTCTGCATTGAAACATGATTGTAATTTATCTTTAATTGCCTTGCCTTGTGTGATCTTATGAGGCACTGTTAATGGTGGATATGACGAGCAAATTGTTTTTCTTCTCTCATGGCTCATAGTTTGATTTACTATTTTAACTGGGTGCCTGGATACATAAGTTATATCACATAATATCATTCCATAAGGTGGGATGTAAACAGGTGGCCAAAATGCACATGCTAAAATTGCTGATTATATTGATTCTATATTAGTAGAAACCAATTGTGTAAAAATAATGTCATACTTCATTTAAATTGATCTTATTGCAGACAAGGTTTGGGAACTAATTATAAAATGAGAGAAAATTTCCAACCAGTAGCTTTTTAATCATGCTTTGCAAATATTCTCAAAAACAAATGAATAACATTTAGATGCTTTTCTGTCCTTAGAATCCTCAAATAAGAAAGATATTTTCCTAGTGCTTAGGAAAATGTCTGGTCTTTATATTTCTAAGTATATTATATATCCCATCTAATATGGTTATAGATCTTTATCAGACAAATAAAATGTGTTACAATGAATTTCAATCATGAACTATGTACTATTGTAGAGGCTATCTAATCCTCACTTAACTAACATCCATTTAGCCATTCATTTGATGAGTATAAAATAATAGTAAATCCTATCACTCTTTCAGAAACTAGGATACTAATAATAAACAGTTAAAGTAGTAGCTTCAAAGAGATTGCGTTCCAGTAGAAAACAGAAAAAAATCTTTTAAAAGGGTGAATGCATTATGTGTCAGACAGTGATAAATATTACAGAGGAAAATAAAGCAAGGTAATGGATTAGGAAATGGAAAGAAAGTGATGTGGATTTTTAATAGGAAGCGATTTAACTCTTCATTTCTCAGTGGTCAAACACTCTGGAATAAAATGAATGGTGTGGGCAGAACATAATAACTATAAAACCAGTAGAAGAGGTGCACAAGAGATAGGACATATTCAGGTATCTCTGGTCAATCCAGGAACCTCTTTGGATATTGATGTCTTCAGTAACCCATGGGTATGGATTGAGGTGCCCTCTGATGACCTTGTAAGACCTTGGCCATACCAAGGTGATTCTTTACTATTCTTCCTTCCCAGACCTCAGGAGATGAGGAATCACTGAAGTCTGAGGAGAAATAATTGAAAGTACTTTTTATAGCTTATGCATATATTTTAACATAGGGTTTTGATGAATATCCCTGGACGGACTAAAGATTGTCCCAATAGCTAGGGTCACTGGCCTTTTAAATATCAGAACTATAAATCCTAATCTTAGTGAAAAAATGTCTTCCAGAGTTGCCTTCTTGAAACTGTAAAGAAGTTGTAAATGTGTTTCCTCTCTGTCTCTCTTTCTCTCTGTCTCTGTCTCTGTCTCTCTCTCCCTCTCTCTCCCTTATTTTCTTTCTTTTTATTCATTTGTTTGTTTAGTACAGTTGTTGCCACTGAGCTATATCCCAGCCTCTTAATTATTTTTTTTATCTTTAAGTACTTGTACTAAAGAGCTGACATTTAACAAAGCAGCTTATGAATACAATGCATCTTGCTCGATGGCACCCCTTTCAACACTGTCACCAATATCATCCCTACACCCCCTTCTTTCTTGGCTTCTTTCTTTCTTTCTTTCTTTATTGTCAAGGTAATGTACAGAGGGTTTATAGTTACATAAGGTAATAGGTACATTTCTTGTCAAACTTGTTGATTTCTTGAATGCATTATCTTCCTCTTTTCAAACTTCTACTCCTTTCCCATTCACCCCACTCAAACCCTTTCAAGGATCCAATTTCTGGTGTTTATTTTGTTAAACTATGACTTTAAACATTTTAATGAATTAAGCTATTTGAGTTCTTTCTTGAATCTAACATATTTCATTTAATTCATTTGTCCACAATTGGAGACTAACCAATGTATTTAAGAATAAATTTATAAGCTAAAATCTACCTTCCATATATAAGGAAAAACATGCATTTTTTTCTTCAGAGCCTGTTTCTTTTGTGTATATACACCACGTTCATCCATTGACGGACATCTGAGATGATTCCTTACCTGGACTATGGTAAATAGTTCTGCAATTAATGTTTGTGCTGATGGCTTTGCTATATCCTAATTTATAATATTTTGGATAAATTCCCAGAAGTGGAATTGATGGGTCATATGGTATTTCTGTTTAATATTTTGAGAAGCCATTCTTCTTTCAAAGTGGTTGAGCAAATTTACACCTACCAACAGAGTATTAGGGTTACCTTTGGACCATGTTCTGCCCAGCATCATTTATTGTTAATTTGCTTGATAATGACCATTCTAATTGGGGTAAAATGACCATTCTAACTGAGAAAAGCCAACAGTCAAATTAATAAATGGGCTAAAAGCTAAAATCTATTTTCTCAGAAGAAGGAGTTTTAGTCCTATAATCACAAGATGAAATTATCAATATCTCTGATCAGAAAGAAAATGCAAATCAAAACAACAATTAAGTTCCACATTAGCCCTAGTAAAGACAGTCATATAATCCCGTGAGGCTTATGAAGCAACGAGTATTAATGCAATTAAACAGAAAAGTTGTTTGTGAACAGTTGTTTTCTAAAAGAAAAAAATTAAAAGTCCAAAACAAATACCAGTGATCTGTGCAAGGGGGAAACACTAGACCTTAAAATCTATAAAATACAATTTAGAATAAACAGTCCAAGAGACTTTGACAGAAGTCAACAGAACTGTGGCCACACCCATTCTCTCTCACTTTCCATTCTACTCACCAGTTAGATTCCTGTCTCCCCCCACACACAAGAAAAATTCCCTCTTTTACCATGATGCCATATTAATATTTTTACTAGGCTTACATGAAAGCAAAAACATGCAATATTTTCCTTTGAGCATTTATACAATATAACAATATAAATGTTGCATACCATACAACATTTATACAATATAAACATGAACTAAGATGGTGAGCTGAAAGTAAAGAAAGGAACAACAATTTAATGCATAGCATTTTATGAAATTCAAATTCTTAACAATATAGTAATAACATAGCTCAAGGAAGGAAAAAGATTAGCTTCAAATTTTTGGTTATATCTCCTATTCTTCTCCTTTATGCTACTATATATCATTCATAAGAATATTCGAAGATGAGAAAACATTATTTAGAAGGGAATGATGTAGATGGAATTAGAGATGAAGAAAGGATCATCACTTTGGGCTTGCACTTGTTGAATTTCTATCAGATATCTGGTTGTAAGTAACAAATGTTCCTATGAAAAATCAAACATGAGACATACAATTGAGGGCTCTTATGAAAATTAGAATTTATAAGGGTGTCCTCTAATTTTAATTAGTTGTACACATTTTTTATTTTAAATTTTACAATCTCATGCTTCAACCTGTATTATCTCATTTGAAGTATGATCTCTCGGAGTAACTAAGACATGGAGTGTTCCCAAAAGTTTCCTATGAAGTTACAAAGTTGGGTAGTAAATGATAGAACTTCATTCCAAGTCCAGGTCTAACATAAACAAATCCTGTGTGGTACCCTTGGAAATGTACTGTTCAAATTCAGTAGCAAGGAAAGATGAAAAGGCCAAAACATCTCCAGGAAGCAGCAACATATAAAATGCAGAGAGGCAACTCTACAAAAAGAGCTTTAACAGAAAATTCAAGAATGGAGTCTCAAGGGAAAATGGAGCAGTCATAGTGCAGTATATTTTAGTGTGTTTGCTTGTGGGGGAGGAGGATGTCAGAATACATTGCAATGTATGACAGTATGACCAAGGAAAGTTGTGCCACAATGTTTCAGAGAATTTGAATTATTAAGTTACAAAGGAGAAGTAACTAGGATTGTGGTCAGGAAATGATTTACTCCTTCAGAAAGTTTACAGGTGTCCTCTGGTGACTGCCAACTGTCATCAAAGTGAGCACAGCGAGCTCACGGTGACACTGCCTTCAACTTGGGCATTTGCAAAGGCAAGATGCCAGAACTGAACAACTCCTCCATTCTTAAGAGCATTGAATGCGGCCAGGCCAAAATTAACACCAGTGAACACCTTCTATTCCAAATTTTCAAAATTATGGAAAATTTGCAAGTTTTTGAAAAAGTTCTAATTAGATGCTCAAAGATCAGGGATAAAATAACTATATAATTCTCTGACTCAACAGTCCACTTTTCCAATGTAACACATACACACACACACACACACACACACACACACACACACACAAATGGTTCCAAATTCCTATAGCAATTTTCTTCTTCTTCTTCTTCTTCTTCTTCTTCTTCTTCTTCTTCTTCTTCTTCTTCTTCTTCTTC
>NW_012267237.1:13933326-13953068 GCF_000151885.1 Dipodomys ordii | reverse complement strand
TTGTACTTCTCATTGTTGTAATGGGTCCACAATTACCCTTAAACGACTTGTTTGTTCTCATTTGTTATTTCCTGTGGGTTATACAAATCTCTTCATTTATTTATTTTTGTCGATTGTGGGGCTTGAACTCTAAATCCCTATAATTTTTTAAAAAAATTTTAATTGTGGGCTAGGAAGGTAGCTCAGTGGTAGAGCGCTTGCCTTGCATGCCTGAGGTCCTGGGTTTGATTCCTCAGCACCACATAAGCGAAAAGAAAAAAAAAGCCGGAAATGGCGCTTTGGCCCAAGTGGTAGAGCGCTAGCCTTGAGCTGAAGAGCTGAGGGACAGCGCCCAGGCCCAGAGTTCAGGCCTCACGACTGGACCCCTCAAAAAAAATTATTGTGAAAATACCGTACGGAGTAGTTACAATTACGTGGGCAAGGTAACTAGTACATTTCTTATCAAACATTATTGCCTCCTTTGTTTCCCCTTCCCATCCCTTCCCATATTCCTCTCTCCTTTTTCTCTCTCCTCCTCCCCCCCCAAAGTTGTATAGTTTATTTTTCGACCTAATATCTTGTGCATCTCATTGTTGCAATGGGTCCACCTATATCCCTACTTAAACAATTTGTTTTTTTCCCTTTCCCTCCACAAATTATAACAACATCAAATACAGTGAAAAGAGGGGTTATACCAGAGGGGAGGGACATACAAAGCAACAAAAAAATCATCTTATAAATATATTAGAAACAATCACAAGAAAGAAAAAAAAAACATTTGAGTCCTTGTCTTGGAATCCATTTTGCCTAACATCAACTTATCTGGCCTTTTCTGCTTGACTCAGACATATACTAGTAATTGCAAATAAGGGAAACCATGGGACCTATATTTATTTGGGCCTGGCTTACTTCACTTAATATAATTTTTTCCAAGTCTTAGAACATTTAAAGAATTCTTAGCTCATATATACATAATTTTCTTGTAAGGAATTGAATAGTTAATAGGTTTAATATGTCTGAGCTACAACTTTACATCTTGGAATATAAACTCTTCTGTACTCTCCTATATTTATTTATTTATTTTTGTCGGTTGTGGGGCCTGAACTCTGGGTCTGAGTGCTGTCACACAGCTCTTCAACTCAAGGCTAGAGCTCTACCACTTTAGCCAAAGTGACACTTCCAGCTTTTCCTGCTTTCTACCACTGAGCCACTTTCCCAGCCCCACTTTATTTATTTATTTATTTATATTTGTTGGTCATGGGGATTGAACTCTGGGCTTGGGCACTGTCCCTCAGCTTGTCAGCTCAAGGCCAGCACTCTTCCAGTTGAACCACAGTGCCACTTCCAGTTTTCTGGTAGTTAATTGGAGATTAGAGTCTCACCCACTTTTTCTGCCAGGGCTGGCTTTGAACCATGATCATCAGATCTCAGCCTCCTGAGTAGCTAGGATTACAGGTGTGAGCCATCAGCGCCTGCTTTATCTGCCACTTTAAACATTATTGCTCTAGACAAGAAAATTATCCATGAAAAATAGCCATGTTCTATTGCTCCAAACATGTCACTAAGTAGTTTCTATGGTAATATGGATTTTGGAAATGTGGTTCACATCATAGGCTCTGAGAAATAAATTATTCTGAATTATTCAATTAAACTAACTTGAGAACCATGCAATCACATGTTTCCCTTATAGAGTATTTTCCAGCTCTGTCCAGAGAAAGATGTACAATAATTGAAAGCATGATCAGAGAATCATATGATAATATTTTCAAGAATAGAGAAACAGCCCAGGAGACTAAGAGTACAGACAATTGCTACCTGATAAAATCAGCAAGTAGATTTTCCTAGAGAGATTGCTAAAAGGAATTCAGTCTTGCTCAGCCTTTTATTTCAGCCAGAAGTACCTCCACAAAATTCTCACTGTTAAAAAAACTATATAAGATTATACATTCATGTTTTTTATGCTACTAAATTTATGACCATGTATTATAGCCACAATAAAAGGTTACTACCACCAGTCACAGGCTTGTTCTTATTATTCCTTTCCTTTTGTAAACCCTGGAGTCTACACCAACCTTTAAGAATCATTTTGAATTTAGAGACAAGAGTGCAGTGTTGTTCAGTTTCTCAGCCTGCAGCTCTTTTAATGGGATTCATTAAGACCAGGACCTCTCACACACTAAACAAGTCCTATATCATTTTGCTAGATTAAATCTTATCAGTTTTACCTAGTTGACTTTTAACCCATACAATAGAAGAGAATGTGGAAAAAAATATATATATATATTGTTTTCATAAATCATATTACATGCAGTAAATCTATTAGTAAATATACTTCAGATATGAAATTAAATTCTGAAATCCAATATTGTTTTGTGATATTAGAAAGTAGCTCAAACTCAAGCAGGGATTCATTTCCTGAAGTTCACTTTAAAGTCTTCAAAGTTCATATAAGAGACATCAATACCGTGTGGGAATTTAGAAATAAAAAGTAAAGAAATATAAAGAATGATGCAGCCTGGATCATATGTACTATTTCACTTCTGTAATGATTGATGAAGTTTGGAACATTGTAGGCTTTAATGACACTGGAATATCTCCATTCAGATAGCTAGAGTAGAGAAACCAGGTGTTCATACCTATAGAACAGAAAATAAAGCAAAATATGTCTCTCTTGTTGTGGATACAAAAATTGCATCTGTGAAAACTATCAATTTTATTGTCTTGAATTCCTACTCACAGTCTCCATCATTATATTTGTTATATCTTAGAATCTTAATACAAAGAAAAAAGTTCCAAGAGTAAGGACAAGTGCCATTACACACTGATTTATTGGTGCCCGGCTGGAATTGATGCTGTATCTCTGGTGGATAGTAACCAGCCTGTGTTCCTGAGATTATGTTTATAACTTAGTGCCCTTCAGTGTCTTCTATTTGAGTTATAACAATGTGTTCGTTAACTTTTCTGAAATTCAGCGTTTTGAAAATACTTATTTTATAGAATATTTAGAAACATTGAAATCAGTTCAGAATTAACAAAACTATACATACATACAAAATAACATATATTTTGCCAAAGATAGATATTGGTAAATGTAATAAGCCCCAGAAAGATATTATTTATTGCAAAAAGTAATTGACCTAAAGAGCAGATATGAAAGAATCTGCAAAACCCAGCCTTCCTTTCTTCCCATAATTAAAGGTATCATACTGAAATATATTTAAGACGTTAGGCTCCCAAGGCAGAAGCCCATTCATTTGAGTGATAGCTCTAGCCTTTACCTTCCTGTCCACAAATAAGACAAACCCACAGATAACGTTTACTATAATTGTATATGAATACAAAGAAAACAATATCTTGTCCTTTTCATAAGACTGCCAAATTGGGAAAATAAACTCATTTTTCTTACAAGTTTAGATAATTGGCTATCATATTTTAGATTTAATTATTACTTATATAACTTATTACTCTTAAAAACTTATCTGCTATTTTATGGAGCTAGGAATGTGGCTTAGTGGTAGATTGTTTGCCTAGCATGCCTGAAGCCCTGGGTTTGAATCCTCCCTACCACATAAACAGAAAAAGCCACAAGTAGTGCTATGTCTCAAGTGTTAGAGTGCTAGCCTTCAGCAAAGAAGCCTAAGGACAGTGCCCCGGCCCTGAGTTCAAGTGCCAGGACTGGCAAAAAAAGAAATAAATCTGCTAATTTTAACTATTTAGTAATAAATATGTCTTCATATTCTAATCTTGGGAAGAATAAGTCTAAAGATTAAGTGAAAATAGCAGTAGGCAGAAATCATAGGTAAGAACTTACTGGGATTTTTAATCATTACTTTGACATTGATTCTTCTATATTCTAATTCCTATATATTTTGTGTTCTACTTATTTTCATTGGTATCTGCTTCAGTTTCGTATACAATGGGGATTCAATTTGACAAGTCTCTATATGTGTGCATATAATGCACCTTTATCAGATGCTACACCTCTGGCACCCCCACTGTCTCCCCTGTTCAATCTAGTATCAACAGGTGTACATAAAGTATTTTGATATTTTTTATTGTCCTTCATCCTCTCCAATCTCACTCCCAACTCAAATATGTACCCATACCAGGAGAAGATAAGTATTTATACTTGTGGGAGTGTGTGTGTGTGTGTGTGTGTGTCTGTGTGTCTGTGTGTGTTGTTTACCAGTATTGCAGCTTGAACTCAGGGACTCATGATTTTATTTGGCTTGCTTGTTCTGTACTGCTTCTCTGTCACTAGTTATACTTCCAGCTTAGCTTCTTGGTGGTTAGTGAAGAGATTTCAAGGACTTTTCTGTCCACACTTGTTGCCAATTATATTTTTCCAGATCTCAGATTTCTGAGTAATTAGGATTATAGTCATTATTCACTTCCATCTAAGTTGTTGTTCATTTGTAATTGTGTGTAGGTTATTCAAAGAATGTTTATTTGAGGTATTTCACACATGTATTTTAAATGCTCTAATCAGATTGTCTCATTTGATTACTCTCACATTTCACGTCCCCTGTGTTCATTTTATTCAAGAGTTTTCAATGAGTTTAGTCTGTTATTTTCATTCATAGGTGGAATATATTTCAATATTCACCTTCTTATATTTTCTTCAAACACCCCCACAATCATATGCATTTGTCATTTAGCTCTAGAGCCTTCATAAAAAGAAAATGAACACATTTTATTTGGCTTAACATGATGATCTCCATTTCTATCCAATTCCTTTTATTTTCTATGGCTGGATGATACTTGATTATGGTTTCTTTTGTAAGTAATTTTATGCAATGTTCATGTTTGGTCATGAGTGAAGCACTAAATAATAAGGTAATATTCTTTCTCAAGATCAGTTCCTTGAAACGTTGTTCATTTTTTCAAGGCAATCATTTGTAGTACAAATCATATGTAGTGGACCAAGAGAATTGGATTCATTTCCAAGGTAGTCTTTGGCTAGAATTCTCTTACCACTTTAAATACTGGCCGGAGAAATTTCTCAAGAAATTCATCATGTTTCTTTATCATCAGAAAAGGAAATTTAAAATAATGTTAGCTGATGGTTAAGAAATTTGGCTTACCAAATTTAAAATGTCATTTATTTTTTATCATTAATTTTGTTCATGGGCCACAGTAATTAAAGCAATTGTAAAATTAAGCATGTCAACATTACTTCTCTACTCCTGGGTCAGTGTTTGGAATTCCAAACTTAAGTGAAGTTACTAATGTTTTATATCCTTTCTACATTTCAGGTAAATGTAATGAGCATTTGTGCTCACTGGGGAATTTATCATCTAAGGAAAAATGTCTAAGTTCAGCATCATTAAATAATCTAATATAATAGTGACATGAAAGTGAAATGCAATACTAAATGTTCTTTATTCAATTAGTTTCACTGTCAATGAATACCAGTGATACTAATCAAATAAAGAAGTGTTGGTTGAGGGAAATATGTACATTTTCTGTTTAGTAATTTCCTCCTATATAAAAAAAGGTTAATACTGGGGCTGGGAAGGTGGCCCAAGTGGTAGAGTGCTAGCCTGGAGCTGAAGAGCTGAGAGACAGCGCCCAGGCCCAGAGTTCAGGCCCCACAACTGGAACCCCCCCAAAAAAGAAAGGTAAACACTGGAATCGTAAAGCATTACAAAATATCTGGGAGTTAATATAGAATATGCCAGTTTCTTACTGGCTCTGTATCATTATTCTATTTGTTTGGCATTCAAATTTATTCATCTCTATAAATCAGAATCATCATTTTGAATATGTATTTCATACTAACTTACAAATTATTTTTCACAGTTAAATATTGAAAATCAAGCATCATACTAAGATGGAAAAATTTGAGAGTAACTATTTACATCTTTAATTATTTTAATGCTAATGTGAATAGGATCAACAGCAACAGACATGTGTACATACAAGCTAATACATGCTTCTGTCAATTTGTTCACTTCACACAAAGTACTCTACCATCTTTCTCCCTTTGGGCAATAATGATTTGACATGGTCTCTACTTTGTACTGAATATTGGTTGTATCACTAGATTTGGCTAGTAGTCTGTGAATGCAAGCGTCTTTCACTTTCAAATAAGTTATAAATGTAATAAATGTAATATCTATAATAGATTTTAGCACTTTTTTCAGGTTCTTCTCCTGGGAGTTGTTTGTAAAAGAACAGCAAACAAGATCATTGACCTGGACCCTTCAAACATATATGTTTTTTTTATCATACCTTTCACATTCAAGATTTTTTTCTATTTACTAAGTTATTGGTTACATATACTAACTGAGAAGAAGACTAACTCTAGACACTTTCCAAATGGTACAATGTGATATGAATTAGAAACCACTCCCTTGGCTTCTTCTTTTTTTTTGGGTGGGGGTCTGGTCATGGGGCCTGACCTCTGGGCCTGGGCACTGTCCCTCAGCTCTTCAGCTCAAGGCTAGTGCTCTACCACTTGAGCCATGGCACCACTTCCGGCTTTTTTCTTTTTGCTTATGAGGTGCTGAGGAATTGAACCCAGGGCCTCATGCATGCAAGGCAAGCACTCTACCACTGAACCACCTTCCCAGCCCCATCTTCTTCTTATTATTAAGTAGTTGTACAAAGAGATTTCAATTCCTTAAGTTAGGTTATAAGAACAATGCATCTTTGTCAACTTCATCCTTTCCAGGATTTTCCCCATTTTCACACTTCCATCCCTTCTCTAGATTTACATCCCTTCTCTAGATTTCTGATGGGTATGATGGGTAATTCTTAAAAGATTCTTAATTCTAATGTGTGTGTGTGTGTGTGTGTGTGTGTGTGTGTGTATGCATGTGTTGTCCTGATTACCATTGCACATTGTTGTAATTTGTGAGCTACTGTAACTTTTTCTCCAGAAAGTTGCATTTTATACAAAGCAAATTCTGTGCTTTATTGAGCCCCTTCTTCATTGTTTGCTAATGCACACAGTTAAATACATAGATATACTCAGAGGGAAAATATCTGCACTTACCAGAAAGATGTTGTCGGCAGCAAATATTGAAGAGTCTGTCAACATGTTTCATTTTATTATTGCTGGGATGTTAAAGAGATTGCATTCTTTTCATTTCTTGGCTATCACTTTCATTATATTTAAAATATATCACTTAGATAGATGTTAAAATATTTCATTGCAACCGAAGTTGAACTGACATGCCATATTCTGTAATGTACACTTAATTATACTTAATGTACATGTTAATTGGAGATGAGTTAGACAGATCTGTTTGCCCTGGTTAGCTTTGGTCTACTTTTTCAGATCTCAGCCTCCTAAGCATCTATAGAACTTTAGAATTTTTATTTGTATTTATTTATTTATATTTCATTTGTAAAGGGTGTTTTATATGCAGGTGAATAAATTGAATATTTATAATGATAGACTATTTACAATATTATTAAATCCTATATAATATTCTAATTATATTCATATATGAATTGAAGATCAAGTTGGAAGTTGACTAAAAACCTAAACCCTGAAAGGGGACAAGTTCCTGTTCATATTTTATCAAATCAAATTTATTTCAATTATTAAGAATTAACAGTGGGCTGGGAAGGTGGCTCAGTGGTAGAGTGCTTGCCTTGCATGCCTAAGGCACTGGGTTCGATTCCTCAGCACCACATAAACAAAAATCAAAAACCCAGAAGTGGCGTTGTGGCTCAAGTGGTAGAGCGCTAGTCTTGAGCGGAAGAGCTGAGGGACAGCTCCCAGGCCCAGAGTTCAGGCCCCACGACCGACCGAACCCAAAAAAAAAAGAATTAACAGGAATTTACCACATAATTCTAATATTCATAGTGTATGATAGTCTCAAACCAACATAATTTTCCCCATGGTTAAATTTTAGTGGATGGACACCAGATGAAATGATCTGCTTGTAACTTCATCAGATCTATAATGAGCAGATAAAACGGTTTATTAAAAAAGACCTCTAAGATTGACTTAACAGAAATGGCAGAATAAACTGTTTTTCATTTAAAGTTTATTGGGATTCTCAAGGATAATTGGAAATGTTCTAAATTTATGAAATATGCCAAGAAATGCTTCTAACTGCGAATAGTATAAAAAGAAGGAAGGTACGTTTTACAGCAGACAATCCATAAATTTCAACTTCAATTCAAATGGACTTAAATTACAAACTGAAGTTACATATTGCATGATGAAATTCATTACAGTTTTGAAAAAAATTTAATTGTCTTAGAAAATGATATATCTGTTTATCAACTAGAAAACCACTGCTTCAAATTCAAAAGAGGTTGGACTTTATTCATTTATTATTTTGTCGGTCGAGGGGCTAGAACTCTGGTCCTGGGCACTCTCCCTCAGCTCTTCAGCTAAAGGTTAGTGCTCTACCACTTGAGCCACAGCACTACTTCTGGTTTTCTAGCGGTTTATTGGAGATAAGAGTCTCACTGACTTCCCTGCCTGGGCTGGCTTTGAACAGTGATCTTCATCTCCCAGCCTCCTGAGTAGCTCAGATTACAGGCATGAGCTACCAGCAAATGACAAGGTTTGATTTTTTTCTGAAAACCCTTTTTTCACATCTGAACAGCACAGACTGTGCCTTCTCAATTAAACAATTGTAATATTAATTAGCTGTATTATGGCTTTTTAGTTTGTAGATTCATTTATGTTAATTTCCCTTATTAGTGTAATTTGTGGCCAAATGATACTACCAAACAATAAAATGTTTATGATTTAATATGCTTTGTTAAATACTGCTTCAAAGTCTATGAGAGTTAGGTTGTATCCACTATTATTTATACCTCACTTGAAGAATGAAAGACAACGGTCTGATCTGTTGAACTCACTTATCTAATCCAAATTTTGAGCCAGCTATTAATTTGCCGTGAATACAAAGGAAATAGAAGCATGGAATAAAATCAATTTAGTGAGTTTAAATGTGAAGATTAATCCTAGGAAAGGATCATGTTCAGGATTAGACATACAAAGCAGCTTCTGAGTATAATGAGTCTACTAGGTAATCATTTCAAAAAATCCTCATGCTTTCAGGTTCAAATATTTTAATTTCGTTGTTCTTGATTTATGGGTTGTTTTATTTTATTCATTTATTCATCTTTTGGTCAGTCGTGGGGCTTGAACTCTGAGCTTGGGCTCTGTCCCTGTGCTCTTCAGCTCAAGGCGAGCACTCTACCACTTGAGCCACAGCACCACTTCTAGTTTTCTAGTGTTTTATTGGAGATAAGAGTCTCATGGACTTTCCTACCCAGGCTGGCTTTGAACCTCGATGCTCAGATCTCAGCCTCCTGAGTAGCTATGATTACAGGCGTGAGTCACCTGCGCCCAGCTAGGGGTTGTTGATATTCTCATATTGTCTACAAAACATACTTGGAGGCAGAGCTATTCTTTTCTTTTTATTATCTTTGAGTAATTGTACAGGAATTGTGATTTAACAAAGCAGTTCATGAATAGAATACCTTTTGACAAATTCTCACCCATCCTTCTGGATGCATTTCTATCTTCACTTTTCTTAATGTTGTAGGCTATTCTTTGAATTATTTTTTTATGAACATTGTTATTATCTTTACCTATTTGTACAAAAGTGTTGCTATTCACAAAAGTAGCTTATCAATACAGTTCATCTTGTTCAATGTTACTCCTTTCAATCTTCTCATCCACTTCTCCCAACCTACTCCTTCCCTTATAATTTTCAATTCTGTGGTATATACATTCAATTCTTGCCTGCATTTACTCCTCCTTCCCTTTTCCCTTCAGTCTTTTGCCATTCTCCTCATACCCCAATCCCTTCTCTTCCAATTCCCCTTTTGCTGGTACCTCTTTTATTTGGAACTTCCAGTCTTTTGAAGGTTTTATATTTTATATATATTACATATATATATATGAATATATATAAATATATATATTTATATATTACACTTCAGTTAATTCATTTAAAATTCCTTGCTCATCACCTAGTATGTTTAATTCTAGATTCATAGGTTGCAGGGGTTTTTTCATTTGTGGTGGCTGCGTATATTGAATTCTTAACCATATTCACTACCACTATTCATATTCATTGGTCTGGTAGAAATATTTTGAGTTAACAATTTATTCAACAGTCCAATTTCAGTTTCCAGTAGTGAGAAATAAGAACAGTGGATCAAATCATATTAAATGAAGTAAGCCAGAAACAAAGAAATATAGGCTCCATGGTTTTGCTCATTTTTGGTAATTAGTATACACCTAGGATAGTTCTAGCAGAGGACCACAATAACCCAATAGCTATCCAGATATGACCATATAAAATGATGCTAAGCGAAATGAACTTCATGACATGGAAACAAGAGATTTTTTGTTTTGTTTTGTTTATGTTTTGTTTAATTTCTTTCTTTCTTTTGTGCTTTCTTTCTTCCTTTTTATTTTTTGTCGGTAGTGGGGCTTGAACTCTGGGCTTGGGCAATGTCCCTCAGCTCTTCAGCTCAAGTTGAGTGCTCTACCACTTGAACCACAGCACACTTCCGGTTTTCTAGTGGTTTATTGGAGATAAGAGTCTCACTGACTTTCCTGCCCTGGCTGACTTTAAATTGTGATGCCTAGATCTCAGCCTCCTGAGTAGCTAAGATTACAGGTGTGTGTCACCGGCGCCCAGCTCTTTCTTTTTTTAAGTGTAAAGTTTGCTGTTACTTCTTTTGTCTTTAACCTTTCCCCCCTCTGGTTTATTCTCTATGGTTACTGTTTCTGATTACATTAGCATTTTTTTGTATATAAGCATATTTACCTAATTGAAGTTCTGTTCATCCCCAGATATATAATTGTCTTTGATTATTAGGTCTTATCCTTCATTGTGTGCATACTTAATTCAGACATTGTTTACTTAATTCACAATTTTGCAAACATAGTTCCTTTAATTGTGGCATCATTTCTTTATATTTATATTTTTTAAGTATTTCAGTTTTCATTTTTTTATTTTTGTTTTCCTTTTCTTTAGCTTTCTTCTTCCTTTCTTTCTTTTTCCTCTCTTTGCAATTAGGTCTTAGTTATCTTGCTTCTCTCCTTTTCCTTCCTATATTCCTCGAATCTTATTTTCTACTCACAAGTCTCCCTATACCTATTCATTTCTGTTCCCCTGCCTCATTCGTTGATTTTCTTAGCCCATGGTACCTAGTTGTTTATTTTTTAATAAGTTTTTATTGTGAAAATACTGTTCAGAAGGGTTATAGTTACATGAGCAAGGTAATGAGTACATTTCTTATGAAGCATTGTTGCCTCTTCCTTTGATTTTCCCCTACTATCCCTTTCTTCCCACCTCCTCAACTACACCCCCTTCCCCTTCCTACCAGTACCCCCTCCCCTACCTAAATTGTAAGTTTGTTTTCCAACATAACATCTTACACTTCTCATTGTTGCATTGGGTCCACCTGTATCCCCATTTAAACAATTTGTTTTTTCCCTTCCCCTCCATAAATTATACCAACATCAAATACAGTGAAAACAGGGGTTATACCTTGGGGGAGGGACATACAGAGAAAAAAATGATTACATGTTACCTTATAAATATGTTAGAAACAATAGCAAGCAAGAAAAAAAAAAACACTTGTGTCCCTATCTTGGGGTTCATTTTGCTTAACATAATCTTACTTGACTTTTTCTGCTTGTCCCAAACATACACTACTTATTGCAAATAAGGGAAACCATGAGACCTATGTTTCTTTGGGCATGGCTTACTTCACTTAAATTGTTTTTGAATTAGATTTTATCTGTACTCATTTTGACAATGTCAAAAAAATTTTTGCAACTACAGGGAACTAGGCTGATGCTTGCCTTAAAATAGTGTTCTAGCATGGAATTGATTTTGATTTCATACCCAAATAGGCAGAATAAGCCAGGGAATCCCAAGAAAAATTGCAAGTCTAGGACCCTCAATCCCAGATCAGATCGTGATAATCAGGCAACAGAGCAGTTAATGAATAATTCAGAGGAGAGCTCCCAAAATGCTCTACAAACACTATTGGCAAACATGCTGAGTAAAAGACTGAAAGCCTGCAAAGGGCTCTGTGTGAGCATGACAGGGCAATGCATGACTGTGATGAAACTAACCGGTGACTAATAGAGGAATTGTGTGAGCATGATGAAGCTAATCAAAGATTAATAAAGGATTGCGTGTGTCTGATGAGAACAATCAAAGGTTAATAGATGAATTTATGGAATCCACAAACAGAGCTGGAGGAATACATGGAGGCCACAAACGGAAAGCTGAATGAATTCCAACAGAAGGAAAGGGAGTCCAAAAAAACTATAACCACTCAAGTGAACTGAAAACCAAATATAAAAGGTAACAAGTCCATACAAGATCTAAAACAAAGCTCCGACAAAGAAATTGAAGCCATCAAATCTGACCAATTAGAATGTTTTCCCTTATTTGGAATAACTAGTATATGTCTGAGACAAGTAGAAAAGGTCAGATAAGATGATGTTAATCAAAATGAACTCCAAGATAAGGACACAAGTGTTTGTTTTTTTCTTGCTTGCTTGCTTGCTATTTTTTCTAATGTATGAATAAGGTATCATGTATATTTTTTGTTGCTTTGTATGTCCCTCCCCCACGGTGTAACCCCTGTTTTCACTGTATTTGATGTTGGGGAGGGGAAGGGGGAAAAAAAAAACAATTGTTTAAAAAGGGATACAGGTTGACCCATTACAACAATGAGATGTGCAAGACAAAAACAAACTTTCCAATTTAGGCCAAGGTGGGTAGAAGGGAGTGTAGTTGTGGAGATGGGAGGGTAGGGGAAAAACAAAGGAGGAAGCAACAATGGTTGATAAGAAATGTACTCATTACCTTGCTCATGTAATTGTAACCCCTCTGTACAGTATTTTCACAATAAAAAAATTATTAAAAAAAAGTAGAGAGCCTTGACAGTATGTTAGGCCATGCAGAGGATCAAACTCTGGGAATGAAGACAACCTAGACATTATAAAGAAAGAACAGAAAAGTATTCAAGACAAATCCAAGAAAAATGATAGATCCATTCCACAGATAGAAGCCACCATTAGAAGGCCTAATGTAAGGGTAATGGGTGAAGAGGAAAATCTAAAGACAGAAGGTAAAATTCTAGGAAATTTATTTAACATAATCCTAGCAAAGAATTTCTCTAACATACAAAAAGATAGGCCTATTCAGATACAAGAAGCTTTTAGAACCCCAACTAAACCAGACCAGAAGAAGACATCGAACCATCACATTGGAATCTGCACAGGAGCATTAGAGACCTAGAAACAATTTCTATAAGATGTCTGGGAGAAAAGATCACTCATCTATTAAAGAAAACCAATCAGAATAACTATAGATTTCTTAGCAAGAATTCTGAAAGCAAGAAGAGCCTGGAATGATATATGCCACACCCTAAAGCACAACTATCAACCAAGAATAGTGTACCCAGCTATACTCTTCTTCATAACCAAAGGACAAATAAAAATCATTTATAGCAAAGAAAATAAAACATATCTCAATCAAACCAACTTAAAGATACATAAATATGTCCTACATATAGAAAATCAACAAGAGCATGATAAAGGCCAAGACACAACCCCCAAGCAGAGAATCAGAGCAACATACCAAGAACTCAGTAGGCATAGCAGGTGGAGGACATTGCAGAAACTATCAAACACCTCTCAATATTAACTCTTAAAATTAATTGACTTAAATCTCAAATTCAGTGACATAGATTGTCTAATTGGATCAAAGTCAGTTCTTTCTGTCTTCTGTCTTCAAAAGACACACCTTGCCCACAAAAACAAACATATTCTGAAAGTGAAAGGCTGTAACAAAATTTACCAAGCAAATGGCTGTAGTAAACAGCCTAGAGTTGCAATCCTAATATCAGATAAAATAGACTTTATATTAAAATTAGTGAGAAAAGATAAAGAATGACATTATATACTAATAAATGGATCTATCTTACAGGAGGATAAAAAAGCTCTAATATCTATTCACCAACTACCAGATCACCCAAATTTATCCCAGAAACACTAGTTTCCCTCACATAGATCCAAAGACATTAATTGGTGGGGAATTTAATGTACAATTCTCCCCACTGGATAGATCAACCCATCAAAAACTCAGCAGAGAAACCTCGGATCTAAACAACAGCATAGACAAACTAGGTGTAACAGACATCTACAGAATATTTCACCCAGCAGCATAAGAATACATGTTCTTTTCAGCCACACAGAATATTTTCCAAAATATACCAGGTTGTAGGTCAGAAAGAAAATTTGCCCAAATTCAGAAACATTGAAGTTATGCCTTGCATTCTCTCAGACCACAGGGAATAAAATTCGAATTCAACATAAAAAGCCACCAAAGAAAATCCCATAAAACATGGAGGCTGAACAACACACTGTTGAGCCACCAGTGGGTCATAGAAGGGATTAAAAAGGAAATTAAAATATCTATGATATAACAAAAGAACAAACAAATTACAGGCTCATCTGGGACCCAGCAAAGGCAGTACTCACAGGAAAATTTATAGCACTTAGTTCATACATCAAAATATTGGAATGATCTCAAACCAACAACCAACCTTGAAAAAGAGCAACAAGGCAAACCCCAATCCAATAGACAGAAACAAATAATTAAAATTAAATCAGAATCAAATGAATTAGAGTCCAAAAAAACTATATAAAGAATTAACAAAACAAAGACTTGGCTCTTCAATGAAATTAAGAAAATTGAAAGACCCTTAGCCAATCTTACAATAAAAAGAAAGAACACACCACAATAAACAAACTGAGATGAGAATGGAAACATTACCACAGAAACAGCCAAGTTTGAGACACTATTAGGAAATATTTTTGCAAACCTTTATGCTACTAAGTTTGAAAATTTGAAAGAAATGGAATAATTTCTAGCAAATATTGTTATGCCCAAACTAAACCCAAGATTATGTAAACCAAATTAACAGACCCATATCAAGGATTGGAATGGAAACAGTTACAAGACATCTCCCATCCAAGAAAAGCCAGGACCATATGGGTTCACAGCTGAATTCCATAAGGCCTTCAAAGCAGAACTTGACACCAATACTCCTCCAACTCTTCAATGAAATTCAAGGCGAAAATTTACTACCAAACTCTCTATGAAGCTATTATGACCCTCCTCCAAAAACTAGGCAGAGACTTATCAAAGAAAGAGAAATATAGACCCATTTATTTAATGAGCTTTGATGCAAAATTCTCAATAAAATTTTGGCCAATCAACTTCAACAACTCATCAAAAAAATCATACACTATGATCAAACAGGATTCATTTCAGGGATGCAAAGCTAGTTTAATAAACACAAATCAATTAATGTAATTCATCATATCAATAAGAGCAAGGATAAGAACCACATGGTTATCTCAATGGATGCAGAACAAGCATTTGACAAGATCCAACAACCCTTTATGATGACGGCTCTGGAGAAGCGAGGAGTCCATGGAACATCATTCTATATAATAAAGGTTATGTATGATTAAACTACAGCCAGCCTTATAAACAATGGCAAAAAGGTAAAGCCATTTCTTCTAAATTCAGGAATGAGACAAGGATGTTCCCACTCTGCATTCCTCTTTAATTTAGTATTAGAATGCCTCTATATAGCATATTTAAAAAAAATAAAATTTAAACAAAATAGGAAAGTAATTGTTAGAAAGAGGTGAATTGAAAGAACGTGAAGTTACTAGGACCCCACCCCCCAAAAAAAATCTTTTGGTCTTGGCTTTTCTGGTGCATTCTTAGGCACAGAGGATACATTTCCTCTTTTATTATGGTCAGTGAAAGTACTAATTCATGGACTTATTGTTATAGAGGAACAAGGAAAGTTTAGATAAGCAGAGAAATTACATAAAGAAAATCAAGATGTAATGTACCAAAATGCAATGCTAACAGATAAACATCTCTCAGCACTGACTCAGATGGAACTTCATTTTGTACAAGTTTCTAGATCACTAAAATATTATATAAATTCATATTTCATTATATCAGTAAAAACAGAATGATATAGCAAGATTTCTTTTTCTTCTCTAGATCTCAGGTTGTTCTCAAATTATTATCTTATCGCATTTGTTATTCAAGTGATATAAGACTTACATTTAGGAAGTATCATTTATTTTTTTAATTTCTACTTTTATTACTGATAGTGTTGAGAATTAACCTCTATCTTATTTATTTTAAATGATTTTGTTATTACTTATATACTACTCTCAAGTTATCATGGAATATATGAATTAGAAGAATATCATTAGAAAATTCCAGTAAACCTGAAAACTAGTAAAAGCACTTTTATCTCAATATTGGGAAAGAGGTGATAAAAGTTTCAAATCTTACACATTCCTAGATAGGAGCTGCCAAAGAGGGGTTCTTCACCCCTAAAATCTCTCTGCTTAAGCGTTTTCCATGGTTCCTCAATGTTTTCAGACCTCACTTTTTCCTTAAAAGCACAACAGAAGTTGAATTGTTACTGTACAGTCAATATGTCATTCCAATAAACACACCAACCTTGATTAAATCATGCTTAGGAAGAATTTTTAACTTTTCCGGCATATACTATTTCTGTAGTACTAAGAATGATACCTTCTTAGTACTGTTCATATTTTATCCATTACTAGATCAGTAAAATATCAACCAGATATTAATAAATATCTTCTTATATTCTGTACTAACTACAATTTATTTGAAACACTATATTTGTATAATCTGTTATTGACTTATGATTTTTATTAGAAGACAATGAAAATGAAAATGAAACTACCAAGTAGTTTATAAATATCCTTAGCTTTTATTAATCCCCTAAACTTTAAAGAGGAAATTTTGTATTTAATTTTAATTCAACTTTTATCTGTTTTTCTTTTCTATCCTTCCTTCTTTCCTTCCTTCCTTCCTTCCTTGTTTTTTTCTTTTTCTCTTGCTTTGTAGGTACTGAGGTTTTAACTCCGTGCCTGTACACTTTCCCAATATTGTTTTACTCAAGGCTAGCACTCTACCATTTGAGCCACAGTACTGCTTCTAGATTTCTCTGTGATTAACTGAAGAAAAGAGTTTTACAATCTTTCCTGCTGGGCTGGCTTTAAACCTGATCCTCATATCTCAGCCTCCTGAGTAGCTAGGGTTACAGACATGAGCCACTGGTGCCCAGCTTCAATTTAATTTTTCTATGTACTCGAACTGGAAGACTGCTAAAACAAATGGAATCATTTATACACATCAACATTCAATTTATGATGACTAAATTGGCTCACACTACAGAGGAGAATGGTTTAGAGAAATGCTTAAATACCTCGAAACAACTTTAGTCAACACATTGAATGGAACCTTGATTTGTGTTTAGTTTTAAGTCAATAACTGGGAATGATGATATATACATATGTGCACCCCACATATATTTATTTCCACCTGATTCCCAACATTATATTATGGGAAAATTTTAAAATAGAAAAATTGACATTGTTTAATGGCATGCATTTCTATATCTATATATTCTATCTTTTCAAAACTTGCCAGTCATCAGGCGTTTTCTTTTAATTCTGATGTTTAAATTGCTTATACTTCACTAAGCCTCCTCCTAAACAGTTCTGTTTTATGTGAAACTTATCAACTATTATTATCTTTATTTCTATATCTTTGGAGGATGAGGAGCAAAGACAAGTAGTTTGGCACTGTTATCTATTCATCCCTTCAAATTAATGCAGCCATGGCGCTGTCGTGATTTATAAGCAATAAGTCTTGTAAAAAGGAAATGACTGTTGTTGTTTCTGGCCATGCATAGCATGTCTAAATTGAAAACAAGGCTGTAAACTGCAGATGCTGTCACCACTGCAGCCGCTCAGCAGGCACATTTAATTCATAAATCCTTCCACAGTGCAGCCTCTGGTCTTTCTCTCTGTGCTCACTTCCTCCTCATAGCCTTTTAATTACTTTTTTCCACTGCAAGGGAGATGTTTACAGCAAAGGCAAAAATCCATTGCAGTGGTCTGCCATGTCTTTTGTGTCTTCTTAGGGAACATCATGAAGGACAGAACAACCAAGGAGCTTAGAAAGTTCAGCTTTTGACCAATAGATAAATAAATAAATAAACATTGACTTGAGGCAATTTAATAAAACGTTACTGAACATGTTAAACAGAAATTGTTTCTGTCTAAAAGGAACGTGGGCTGAATTAATAAGCCCCATACTTTCCTAAGGACTCTTGAGCTTTCACTAGAAGAACAATTTAATTTTTGTTGTTTGGGTTTCCACTTCACCATTTATTTGGGATTCCAAAATACGGATACAGCTTTACTCTGATTTGAAATTTCACCCTTCCATTCACTAATGTCTACTGATGTTTTAAGGAAGGTTATGCATTTGTCAAAAGATTCTCATAACCGGGCACCCATGGCTCATGCCTATAATCCTAGCTACTCAGGAGACTGAGATCTGAAGATTGGAGTTCAAAGCCAGCCTGGGCAGGAAAGTCTATGAGACTCTTATCTCCAGTAAAGCAGTAGAAAACGGGAAGTGGTGTTGTGGCTCAAACAGTAGAGTGCTCACCTTCTGAGGGACTGCACCCAAGCCCAGAGTTCAAGCCCCATGACCGACAAAACCAACAAAAAAATATTCTCATAACTTTAATTGCACAAATCAGGAGTCCCTGGGGAGACAACAACAAATGAAAATCTGGCTTGTATGGTGCCTTAAAGTTTTTAAAGAAACACATCAACATTGGTATATACAATCTTCAGTTGATTCCACCTTTGAAATAAATTGCAATAAGTGATATGCATGACTGCTTATTAGAATAATTTTTTATTAGAAGTCCTTTCAAACATTCCAATGTTATATCTGTTAAAATAGAATGTCTGATTTCTTTTTTTTTCTTTTTAAGGCTTTTCCCATTACACATGAATCCTAATACAAACATGATGATAACACTGTGATACTACAAGATAGCAATTTACTATCCTGTATAATATCTATTAAGTGATTTATTATACCAGTTGCTGCGATTACAAGCAGTAGGATAGCTCACATTTTCTTCCATTTTCATGAAGATAATGAAATTAGTAATGATGGTTTTAGTAATGATTTTGCAAGTTGGAGGGTGATGTGCCTGTTAAATATGTTTTCCACTAGTTTGAAGCAGTGTTTCTTTCTTATTGCTCACAGAGACTAGGGATAGGTAGGGGACAAGATTCCCAGATGTCATAACATTTAAAATACTAATGCAGAAGTGATATGATTATTCTTCTAATACTGAAAAAACTCTCACATAGGGGAGGCGACAAGATGGCGGAGGAGAAGCTGGAATCTGAACAAGCTCTCGCATAGAAAGCAGTTTTAGAGTTCCAGTGAACAGTCCTAAGCCAGAGAAACACACCAAGTGTGCCACCACAGGACAGAGAGTTAGACAAGTGAGAGAAAGCCAAGGCAAGAATACACATCTGAGCACCAGCCAGCAGCCGCCGCCGGCGGCGGCGGCGGCAGGGTCGCGGTGGAGACCGCAACCGGGCTATACCTGAGCGCTGAGAGTCAGGGACGAAGGAGCCAGACGCAGCGGGTGAGCGGAGTCTACTCAACAATAGCAAGAACCGACAAGGAGCAGACAGCTTCATCCTGCAGTTTGCAGACCAGAGACGACCCAGGATCCAAGACTCGGCGTGAGTAGAAGCCCGACATCCTCACTCCTTCTCAGGGAGCAGAGGAGGGAAGGCCACCCCTCCCCCCCCAGCACCGGCGATCTCCATCTTGGATACCGACAAAGCT
>NW_012267237.1:13906786-13927821 GCF_000151885.1 Dipodomys ordii | reverse complement strand
CCTTTGTTGCTTTGTATGTCCCTTCCCCACAGTATAACTCGTGCTTTCACTGTATTTGATGTCGGTATAATTTGTGGAGGGGAAGGGGAAAAACAAGTCGTTTAAATAAGGATACAGGTGGACCCGTTGCAACAATGAAAAGTACAAGTTGTCATGTCGAAAATGAACTTTACAACTTTGGTTGGGGGCAGGGAGGATTTGGTGGGAGGGCAGGGGGAGGATGGGAAGGGATGGGAAGGGGAAACAAAGAAGGAGGCTACAATGCTTGATTAGAAATGTACTCAATATCTTGCCCATGCAGTTGTAACCCCTTTGTACAGTATTTTCATAAGAAAAAATAAAGAAAGAAGAAATATCTCAAATATATTGAAATAAGTTCAGTTTAAAATACTTATCCTTGCCTTTTTCTTTTAATAAGTTATATTACTTTTTAAAATAGCAGGTTTTATTGTGCTTAGTTCAAGTATAATGAAATTTGTTCATCTTCACTCCTATCACCTCTCCTGTAACTCTCTTCTACTTCCACCTGATCCCTTTCTTCTTCCCAAATAATCTCTCTTCTAATTTGATATTTCTGAAAAAATAATCTATAGAAAGAGGCAAATTATTATTTTATTAATTTATCTTTCTGAATCTGGCTTACTTGCTTAACATGATGATCTCTGTTCCATCCAGTCTTCTTATCCAGTGCTAATAGTCCATTTTATTGATGTATCACATTGCTTTGTCTATTTATCCACTGATAGGCACCAAGACTGATTCTGTAACCCAGCTTTGATCACAAGAATATCTTGATATTTCTATTAAATATTATCAGTGTTATTAGACCTACATTTATTTATTTACTTTCTTATTTGTTTATTCATTCCTGGGGGCTGACCTGTGGGCTTGTCCCTCAGCTCTTCAGCTACCTACCACTTGAGCCACTGCACCACTTCCAGGTTTTTCGGCTTATGTGGTGCTGAGGAATTGAACCCAGGGCCTCATGCATGTGAGGCAAGCACTCTATCACTGAGCCAATTTCCCAGCCTTGGACCTACCTTTTAAAGTCTACTCATATGCCAACTACATGCTGGAACAAGTTCTTAGAAAATGTTTGAACTGTAGGCTTCCCAGTTTTATGATATATCTGAACATTTTCACCTAAATCAGAAAACAACAGTGAGAAAAATTGTAAGATTATTTTTTTGGGGGGGTTGTAACATGGTCTTGAAGAACCAAACCCAGAGCCTCATGCATTCTAGCCAAGTACTCTACCACTAAGGCACATTTTCAACCAAATATAAGAATTTCTAAACCAAATTTATTCTTCTTTTTAACATTGGTGCTACTAAAATCAAAGCCTACTCTGCAAAAGATAAAAAAAAGATCATGTGCTCTATTATTATTATTATCTGTCCTCTATAAATTATAATATATATTGATACTAATTAATTTGTACATGGTATTGCAAGCAATCAAGATCCCAAAAGGAAAAGATATGTCCAAAGGAAGACCACTTTCATCTGATGCACAAATCAAGAACCACAACACATTGCAACCGTTTGAGAAGACAGTTTTCATTTGCCTTCCGCTTCCTTTTCCTGCTGGGCACTTGGTATCACATTCCCCTGGAGAAATCTTCCTTGAGCATTGGGTTTGAGTAACATAAGATGATGGTACAAATTTCATCTTAATCCAAGTCATTATTACAGGTGTGGACAAGCTCAGTACTTGCAGGCTTCAGGAAAGGAAAAATTCTATGGGATTTGTGCAGTTTGGTCATATGGGACATACACTCATCATCTGTCTACCATGTAGATCAAGGTGATATTGATCAAGATATATGTACGCATAAACTGACTTGAACTGTAAATCCTTGTTTAACTATTCAAAATTAATAAGATATCATGATAAAAAAGGAAACTACTTTGGTTTTGTCATAGAACTTATAAAAACTCCAGAATTAAAAATAAATAAATAATAAAATTCCAAATAGTAATGGTGAGTTTCATGTCAGTTCATCAGATAGAAAATCAGTTTTCAGGCTGATATGCTGAAAATTAACCTCTTGTTCATGCCAATTCTTATTTTCATCAAAATTGAAACAGATTACTAATGAGTTGCACCTTAGAGCCAGAGATATATAAGGTGCTCTACAAAATGGATCTCACATCTATTCCTTTCAAATAATCAGCAGTAGTGATTTTAGCTTTTAGTTGAATTTTTTCCAGACATAAAAATCATTTAATTCATTATCTATATAACTAGTTCTGCCATTATATTTTCTTAATGTTTACCTCCGAGTTCTTTTACTTTGAGATTTATTCTCTGATTACACATAGACTACATATACACATACTACACATACACATGTGACGTATCATATCATGTATATAATGACAAAATAAAATAAATCATATCATACCTTCCCTCTCTTGCCCAGCTTTTGGGGGGAATGTGAGTAAAAGAGGGATAATATATAGGTTCTCTGGGCAATTGTTTGTATTCCTTTGGTGACTGTCATACTGTCAGCTATGTATCTGGTACTGCAGATGTTGATGAGGAATTTCTAATTTCCATATGCCTTTCCTCACCATTAAATATTTTGGGAATTTACCTAACTTATTCCATGAATGGTGGAATAAATTTCCAAACAATACCAACACCTTAGCTGTCTTTAATTAGAATTTTCTACACATTTTAGATTGACTCACTCTCTGAATGTGAAAAACGTGATCATTTCACATATTATCATGAACAATTAAAGGAAAACCTTTTTAAAAAAATAGAAGATCTAAAAAGTTATGCAATTGTGTGTTCAAAATATTACTCTTTGTATAAAAGATACCTTGAGGGAAGAAATTTATGGAATACATGAAAGCTTCAAAAATTAATTTTCTGACTTTCATTTTATTTACCTCTTAAAAAGTATTATAGATCTTAGTATTACAAGTGAAGATGCCATCATTTTTGTACTGTATTAGGAAAAATAATAAGAAAACATACACTTGATCAAACCTTTTTAAGAAGTATACATCTAAAGGGTAATATATGCATCATGTAAACATCAAGGGAGGTGGAACATCTAGTCTTATAGCTGCACAATATGGAATTGAATATTATATTTATCTTATTGATAAGTAATGGAGAATCAACATTTTAGTAGAGATCAAGACATTTCCAACAAATTCTAATTTGGAGGTATGAATGTTTGCATTATTTTTGTTTAAAAATTTTAACTACTAATTTTACTAACTTATTTGTACACCGTAAGCTATATGACAGACACATAAATATACCTAAGCTTTTTAAGGGTCAAATTACAGGTTCACATATGGCTTAGTGTAGTATCATCCATTCTGTTCAAAATAACACCTTAATATCCATCACTTTTCTGAAAGAATAATAATCTATAAAACAGAAGATTTATAAAATAACTGACATATTAATAAGTCACAGATAATATTATTATTACACCTTTCCACCTTGTAAAGATAAATATTGCTCAGTCTTGTGAAGTGATTATCCTCCACAGATCAGTTCTAAATCCATCATGTGCTACAAGAGATTAAGTGGAGCTTGTGTATTCTCTTTCTTGAGAAGAAAATGTTTCATGTCTCAGAATTTAATGACTATGTCAATAAAATCTTGCATATAAATATTAACTCTGATATAATAAGTCAATACACTGCCTGTTCTGTAGTTTCCAATGTTTACCCTAGCCACATTGGCGGGTTTCCTTTTCCCTTTACCTATTTTTTCTGCAATATCAATTTGTCGAAAATGATCTTCCTCAATCCTTTGCTCAGAACACAGTATGAAAATGGCAACGCACCTCTATACGCCAGAATGAATGTGTTAGGCCTTAACCTTTTACTTTCAAACTACAATATTATATTTCATAATATTATAAAATAGTTGCGAATTATATTTCATAGTATTTTTTGTTCTTGTTGCTGTTTTCTTAATTGTGAAAATACCATACAGAGGTGTTACAATTACATGAGCAAGGTAAAGAGTACATTTCTTATCAAGTATTTTTGCCTCCTTTTTTCCCCTTTCCCATCCCTTCTCATCTCCCCTCCCCCCCAGCCCCATTCCTCCAGCTCTGTCCACCCCCTCCACCCTTATCAGCCAGTACATCTCATTGTTGTAAATGGGTCCACCTGCACTAGCCATAAAACAGACAAGGGTCTCATATCTAAAATATACTTGGAACTCAAAGTTAAATCCCCCAACAACAAATCCTCAAAGAAACAACTGCCCAATAAATAAGTGGACTAAAGACTTACAGAGAAACTTCTCTGAAGAGGAAAGAAGGATGGCCAATAGACACACGAAGAAATGGTCAACCTCCCAAGCCATAAAAGAAATACAAATCAAAAGAACACTGAGATTCCACCTCACCCCAGTTAGAAGGGCTATAATCAAGAACTCTAACAACAACAGATGCTGGAGGGAATGTGGACAGAAGGGAACCTTATTTCATTGTTGGTGGGACTCTAAGCTTATTCAACCAATTTGGAAAATAGTATGGAGGTTCCTTAAAAAAACTCCACATAGAACTTCCCTATGACCCAGCAATCCCACTTTTGGGCATTTACCCAAATGCTTACAAACAAGACCACACTAAAGCTACCAGCACAACTATGTTTATTGCAGCATTATTTACCATAGCTAAGATATGGAACCAACCCAGATGCCCCTAAGTAGATGAATGGATCAAGAAAATTTCATAGTATTTGTTGTTTAAGCCATCCAAATTTTGCAAAGTGAACAACAGTCACATGTATTTGGCCCTCAGTAATAAATAACCTTTTCCCTATCCCATGCAAATGTATCTGAATGTTCACTCACAGTCGGAGAATGTGCTGCTTCCATTTCTGAGCTTTGTGCTTCATATCCTGTTACACTGGTAATTTCATATTGTTGCTTACTTTTCTCTCCACCTGTAGATATGCCTACTTTGAGGATGGAGATTTTCTTTTATTGTTTGATATTTCTTTCATTCAAGTGGAGAGCATGACATATGGAAATGTTCCTTTAAATATTTACAAAATGTACAAGATCTACATTCACCCAAACTCTTCAGCCTTTTCTTATGTTAATGTCTAAGAGTTTTAACATGCAGCTTGACTATATTCAGTGAAACCTATTGTGAAGTGGATCAGGGTCTTCACCAGCTACTTTTACTAGCTGGTGGAACAAAAATGTCAGGTCAAATTGAAAATCCTCTGTGCTTTTCAATCCTTTAATGAAAGCTATAATGTCTATGAACAAGCTTCAAGAAGGCAGAGTGTGTTCAGACTTAGCTTTGAATATAATATAATATATAATATAGGAGAAGCATAATTTTCTCATGGAAGATGTTTGGAAGGACTAGAAGTATTAAGCTAAGCAAAGGAAAAGTTTAAAGCTACAAAAACACACACCAAAAATTATGTTTTGCCAGCCTGACACCAGTGACTCATGCCTATAATCAGAGTTAACTGAGAAGCTGAGAATGGGAAGATATTGAATCCAGGATAGCCTTTCTTAGAAATGTTTACACTCATCCTATATCAATGGAAGAATCTGGGTTTGGTGGCTCACATCTCTTATCCTAGCTATAATAATAAAAATAATAATAATATGATAATGTTGATCAAGGCCTGTACATGGAAAGGAATTGAGACCTTTCTCAAGAATAAAAATCTAAGAAATGGGTAGATGTGGCTCATCTTTAAAGTGCTAGTCTAGGCAAAGTAAGTCCTACCCACTACTGCCAGGAAAGAATATATATATATATATATATATATATATATATATATAATCATAGCTGAATTCTGGATAAAGTGAGATAAGGAATTACCTTTATTTTATAATACATTTACTATAAAAGAAGTTTCCTTGATATCTACTGATAAAATTTTGCATTGAAAACTACAATTTAAATTACATTTTTGTATAGTTATTATAATTTATTCTCAATTATAATTAATAAATTAATATTTGTATGCACTTCTTAGAATGCATTTCATCCTTGCTTTTTCCCCATTTTTTTTGTCAGTCATGGGGCTTAAATTCTGGGCTTGGGCACTATCCCTGCACTCTTCCGCTCAAGGTGAGCACTCTACCTCTTGAGCCATAGCACCACTTCCAATTTTTTAGTGGTTTATTGGAGATAAGAGTCTCATGGACTTTCCTGCCCAAGCTGGCTTTGAACCGTGATCCTCAGATCTCAGCCTCCTGAGTAACTAAGATTACAGGCATGAGCCACGGCCCCCAGCTTCCCCATTTTTATGAGCATCAATTATTTGTACAATAGTAGTTTGACACATCCAAATATGCACACAGTATACCATGATCAAATGTACTTCCTCCTTCCTCCTTCCCCATTTCCAATTCATTAAACCTTATAGTTTTGTTTTTACATACGTTCAAAAGTATTTTGATAATATTCACCTTCATTCATTCTCTTCTTTGACCCTACAAGTACCCTTCTAAAGAAACAAGATTTGTTTTACATTCCTGTCATTCATCTTTTTAAGCATATGCAAATTTTAATGGGATTTCACTATGTCACAGAGACAGTACTTTAATTTGATTGACTTCCTTGCTTAATACCTCTTTTTTCATCATTATTATCAGCTATTATTTAGTTACTTTCAGTGAGTTTGTCTGCTTTCTTCATTCACAAATGAAATACATTTCAGAAATCTCTGTGTTTATAATAAACAAGGAGAACATACAAAAAGAAAAAAACAGCACCAAACAAAAAACTTTGTCCAGACTTCTAACTGACATGAAGTATTAAGTGTAGTCAGGAATATATCATGATTTCAGCATTTATTATACATGGATATGAATGTGGAGCATAGTTAGTTATACCTAAAATTAACGTATCAACCGCTCAATAGATATAATAGTTGAAAATGCCTACAGGGACTTTTTATCCATTTTATTCAAATTTATGTGTTTTTTAAAAAATCTGTTTGTATTTTTCCAAAGTTAAAGATGTGAAGGAACAATAATGACTCTGTAATATCAACTATTATTGTAAGGGCAGAAGTAATAAGATCTTATGCCAAACCATCTCTGAAAAATGCAAGGACATTCTATCCACAAAACACAAATTGAAGCAAAAAGGAATAGAATTATAGCTCAAGTGGCAAAATACCTTTCTAGAAAATGTGAACCCTTAAATTCAAACCTGCATACTACAAAAAAAGTAGGGGGACAATACTAATAATCAAATTCATACCATTTCCTCCACCAGAAATTCTAGTACATTACTAAATTCATTTGTGACTTATATTATTGATTCAGATTCTTTGAGTTAGAGCCAGAAAAGATTGAAATGCAAACTTAATGTGTACCAAGCTGATAAATCAAAGTTTACTCCTGCCTACTAATAACAACTCTATTTCTCTATTTTATTGAGATAGTTACATATTTTAAAATTTGTCAGAATACGTGTTTTCTATTTATTATCCAGCTCAACTATAGTGGTATTGATTATTTTACAATGCAGTGAGAATGCATATTGCCATTATACAGATTCCTATAGACACTCTACAAAGATATATATATATATATATATATATATATATATATATATAATATGTTCATATCCTATCCCTCGGTATAGTGTGTGTAGGTGAGAGTTTGAGTGTGTGTGCAGTCTCGTGTGATGGAACCAGTTAGGGATCCCATTTACCTTCACTGTGGTGGGGGTGGTCAACACAATGAAGTAAAGACTCTTCCAGGCAAGAGTGAGTCTATCATTAAAGAACTTCCTTACACAGGTGGAGTTTCCAGATTGGAAGGGATGGACTAAATCTGAGCTGGGCAATGGCAGGGTCTCTGGATCTGGTCTTAACATACATACATACATACATATATATATATATAATATGTGTGCATGTATTTCTATATACCATTTGATATATATTCCTTGGTATATGGCATATATGTATGAATATAGTATATGTATGGTATATGATTATATATACATATATATACCTTCATACACTCTGCATATATGCATATATGCATAAGTTTAAATGTGTACATACATATTTATACAAACACACCTGTGTGCAGATATATATGTATATGTATATATATATTTGTGTGTATATCTACACACATATACACTTGTATGTATATATATGCATGTTTAGGTGTACATATTTTGTGTGAATATATATACACACAAATCAAGGAGAGAGAAATTTTCATAATTATTGTAAGGTTGTGATATGCAGAATGGATTCTATGTTGAAGTTTCATTCTAAATTCCACCTACTTTTACTTATGTACCCAATTTTCCACTTTAACTTCCTTAAATGTTAAAAAAATAAAATAATCATTTCATTGATGTGACCCAGTGGACTATTGAATGATAACTAATTCAAACTAGTATATCAAATTTCATTTATAAATCAAATGATGTAACAACAATCATTAAATTCTTGTGATGAGTGAGTTAGTGCACTCTGTAAGTTTTGCTTAAACACAAGCATGGTGATCTGATGACAGTCATTCAGATATCAAATACAGCCAGAAAATTACTTCATCATTCCAATAGCAAATCAGTAAACTGCTAATGCTAGGAATCCTAAACAGCTTGGAAATGCCAAACAAGGAGAAAACTCATATCTGAGTGTGATAGAGTAAAATGATCTCTTATTTCATCATGCTACACAGCAGGATGCAAAATTCTAAATCTATTAATCTTTCTGAATATTTCATTTCACATTTCCAGATTTCTTGCCTGATGAACACCATGGGGAATATGGGTAATGGAAAATTGCTTTGTGGCAGAATCAGCTGACGTGTCTGTAAACATACATTTCCTTGTTCCTAGTAAGTAATTGGTCCATAGGATTTCTCCAACCGCAGTGGTCACACATGTGCTTTTTCTAAACAATGAAAAGTTGTCTGTTCATGACTATGGACAGATAAAATAAAACAAGATAGTGAAATTCTACCCGACTTTTTTTGTCATTAAATTTATCATGAAACTAGAGAAGTACTAAGGGCAATGGACATTACTATATTGTCCTCAGGGAATCAATACACATGCTCCTCACACATGACCTTTGCTCTTCACATACCCATTGCCTCATTAACATTTCTACAAGGATATTCAGAAAACATCTCAAATTCACTTGTTCTAACATTCATGTCTACAATTAAAACTAAATATATTTCTTGTGCTTTATTGGCAGCATCACTGTAAGATACTTTATTCAAAATATTTGTCTTAATTGTCTTTCACAATGTCTTCTCAATCACTTAGCAAATCTACCAGCTTCATCTTCACATAACATCCAAGATTTTGTTAGTTGCTGTATTCTTATAAACTTGCCCATTACACCATGCACCCACCAGAGATGTAATTATTAGGTGATTGATATATGTTCTCTGTGGATTCAGCAGGAGAAATAAAAATCTACTTTCATAGGATTGCTTCAATTATTTAATCTTTTACTCAAAATAAAAGGCACAGTTCTTTTTAAAATATTTTTATTGTAAAGATACTGTACAGAGGGGTTACAGTTACATGAGTAAGATAATGAGTACTTTTCCTATCCAATGTTTTACCCCTCCTGTTTTTCCCCTACCATCCCTTCCTTTCCCAACTCCCCAACTTCTCCCTCCCCCACCCCCTCTGAAGTTGTAAAGTTCATTTTCAACTTGTATGTCTTGTACATCTCATTGTTACAATTGGTCGACCTATATCCTTATTTCATCATTTTGTTATTTCCCTTTCCCTCCCCAAATTAGAAAAATGTATATACAAGATGCAGGGCACCAGAATGAAATAGAGTGACAACAGGGGTTATCCCATGTGGGAAGAATATACCAAAGAAACAGAAAAATCACAGGAAAAGGGACAGTTCTTATACACCCTGTGATGGCAAAATGAGCTTTAGCGTATTCTTGATCTCACAAGGCCTCTCTCTGAGTCCTTGCACCAGACCCTTCCATGTGCAGGCCAGTCCCCTCACTATTTCTCTCACAGTTTAAAACCACTATCTAATAAGATGAATACCAGGAAGCTGGATCTTGAGGGTGTGTGGGGTGGTGTGTACGTGTGTGTGTATGTGTGTGTGTGTGTGTGTGTTTTGCATGTGTATGATAAATTAATCAATTAATTTTCCATTTACTTATTCTTTGGAGCATGTATTGCATGTTTTCCCAGTCCAGCTTTCACCCGGGTCCTCTTTCCTTTTTCTTCTGTACCATTGGTATTGTAGCCCCAAACCACCATGCCAAGCTTATTGCTTGTGTCTTCCTTAATTTTTGCCCAGGCTGGCCTTATCCCATGATCTCTGTCTTCAGAATAGCTAGTATCAAAGACATGAACGACTGCTTCTCCCCTCATAAAAGCCTTAAGAATGATGATTTAAGGCTCTTTTTGTTGCTTTGTATCTGATAAACTAATCAGAGCTGAAAATACACAGTAAATGTTTTTACCAGTGAATGAACAAATACAATATGACTTTGTCATTCAAAAAAGATATAGAAGGAAATGTTTTTAGAAATTAAATATATACTTTAAAAATATGTACATATTTGAATATTTATATGTCTACTTTCATTTAAATATGATTTGTTGTGTCAGGTTTTGTCAATTTATTATCATTCATTAACTAATATCCTCATAAATAGCTTGCTTTTTTCTCTCAGAATGTCTACAAATAGAATCAACAATTCTAATAATTTTAAATAACTATACTGAGAGATTTTTAACAATTATAACTCAGAGGTATGACAGAAAGTTTCGTAGCTATTTAGTTCGTATTGTTGATATACGGACATGGAGTTTGCTGTGCTTTGCGACAGCCTGGATGTGAATTATATTTAGTATGGTTTAATAGACTATGAGGGAATAAATGCTCATTAACTTTCATTTCTAATTTCAAGAGAAAAAATGTTTTTGAGATAAATTTCATCAGATTTTGCGACAATGATAAGGCAAAACTAAAAGGTTCTACATATATTGATATGTATTTGACATTCTTTGACATACACATACATGAAGGGCACTGTGGATAATGTTTGTTTAATATAGAGAATGATCCTTGCCCCTGTCAGAACCAAAGTCTGAACAAAAAACAACAACACTGTTTCACTGAATTGTATTTCTGCAATGAAAGACAATAATACTCATGGAGCTGATTTTAGATATGTCAGACTGTTTTGAGACCAAAAACTGTTAGATAGAGTTTCTGTTGGCTTTCATTACCTCCAAATTGACAAGCACGACAGTGGACTCCACTATCAGACAAGAGTAAGTGGATCACAAGTCAAAGCACAGAGGTTATTTATGACATGATTAGAGATGAGTTCAGTAAGTTCAATGACAAGAAAGTGATGAAGCAGCTATCAAGGTCTGAGACATCATCTATTAGAAATATACTCCACTTGGTGCCAAGTTGCATTACAGGTAGCTTGCAATCTGGACTATTTATCCAACTAGGAGTATAACATTTAGTTAGATTTTAAATCTTAAATTGAATACATGATAATCACGGGTAATAAATTTTTCACAAATTATATTCACTTGGCAGCCTGGATGATTTATTACTTTCATGAATTCATTTAAAATTCAATACCTTTGGGTGCTGCATCATTGAACTTGATAAGCTAGATTCTCCCACTGAGAAAGCTGCTTTTCAGATTCCTAAGGTCTTATCAAGATTAGTTCTTCCATGTATTAAATGTTTCCCTTGTGTTTTTAAAAGAGTGAATACATCCTGCACTAGGGAATGACTATTAATAATATAAAAATTAACAACATCCTTTTTTTTTTTTTTTTTTTACGGTTGTGGGGTCTGACCTTTGGGCCTGGGCGCTGTCCCTCAGCTCTTCAGCTCAAGGCTAGCACTCTACCACTTGAGCCACAGCGCCACTTCTGGCTTTTTCTGCTTATGTGGTGCTGAGGAATCAAACCCAGGGCCTCATGCATGCAAGGTAAGCACTCTACCACTGAGCCACCTTCCCAGTCCCTATCTTTTTCATTGAACTATCACTCTATTTGCCGATCACCACATTTCATAATGTTTAAAGTTTTCTATGATGAGAGACGATGTTATTTTCCAGCATCTATACTGTGTGACTTGCTTTTGTTCTATCCTCTCTGGAGAGTCAAGAAAGAAACGCACACAACAAGTGGAGATAGGGCTCAAGCAGTAGAGCACTAGCTTTGAAGAAAATAAGCTCCATGAGATCTGTGAAGTGTTGAGTGCAAGCCCCAGTGCCAGAACTGATCATTAGAAAAGAAGAGGGCTGTGGGTCAAGTGGTAGAGCGCTAGTCTTGAGCTGAATATCTCAGGGACAGTACTCAGGCCCTGAGTTCAAGCCCCATGACTGACAAAAAAAAAATGAAAAGAAGAGGAGAGGTAAGGAGAGGAGGGAAGGAGAAAACAAAGGGTAGGGAGAAGGGAAAAGGAGAGGGTAAGAGAGGGGCGAGGTGGAATGAGGGATGAGAGGATGAAGGCATTCATGTAGGCTATGGTACACAGGTATTTTGTTGTCGAATTCAAAGTAAAAAAAAAGGGAAAAGAAAAAGAAATAGACTTGATATGTATCATCCAAGAACTCCCTTTTCTGGATGAAAACATAGGATGCTGAAATCTGTTACAAGCTGTAGTATCTCTGTATATTCACTGTGAGGTTAGGGAAGGGATAATGGGTGTTGGATTTCATTCTAAGAGACTTCGGAAATGTCTAGTCTAGATGGGATAGGGCCCCATCTTCAGGGAGCAAATATAAACTTTCTGTCATTGATTAAGACACGCTGTATTCTTGAATTCTTGAATAAAGTGTGTCTTAATTAATGACAGAAAGTCTTATATGCTTTCTTGAATGACAACTGTTCTGTACAACTTCTTAAAGATAATGAAAATGTCCTTTAAAAAGAAACAATTTCTTCTACTTATAAAATATTCACGTAGACTCAATATATGCTTTTACACCTGTCTTCGTGGATGGTCTCAAGACCATTATTTATGAGCACAAGAAGCATGAAATTATTAGTATAAAAATATAACCATTGAACTGTCATGCAAACACAGCAGTACATAGGTATAAATATACCAATAATGATATAAAATTAGTGAATTTGTTCTGAGTAATTTGTGAATTAGGTGTAATATGTGTTTTAAGTAAAATCTTGTGAATTTGTTTAAGATGATTACATTTATGTATATAAAATTATTAATATAAAATATATTTTCCACTTTGTGTCTTTTTTCTTATAGGGAAATATAACATATTGTTTTAGCCATGTTTTCTTATGTCTTTAGTCTGTTTTCTTTATACTTTATACTTTAGGCTTAGTTTTTAAAGATCTTTTTAGACCCACATCTTCTATACTTTATTAAGGCCAGTCAAGTTTAATATATTTCATATAAATTATATGTTTACAAATGCAATTTTGTCTCTCAGCCTATAAAGTATTAACCACTAATTTATATTTGTAATCATATTAAGAGCTGAACAATGTAAATATTTATGACAAGATAAATGTTTATGACAATACTAGACTGTTACAATGTCTATACAGTTCATGGTTGCAAAATGTTTAAATATTGAATGTAAAAATTTTCAAAAGGATTTTACTCAGATTTTTTTTACTTCTCATCAATAGTAGAATTTGTATAAGTAGGGAAGATGATTAGACAGTACTTAGTAAATAATTTAAAACTTCCTTAGTACTTAAGTTACTAAACATGAAAGCTGACTTGAGAGAATACAAGTTAAAATTTTAATTATTATTTTAAAAAATAATATATTTTATTGTAAAGTTACTGTACAGAAGGGTTACAACTGCATGAGTAAGGTAAAGAATACGTTTCATATCAAGCATTGTTACCCCCTCCTTTGTTTTCCCCCACCATTCATTCCCTCCCCACCTCCCCAACTGCCCCCACCTACCCACCTGAAGTTGTAAAGTTCATTTTCAACATAGTGGCTTGTACATCTCATTGTTGCAATGGTCAACCTGTATCCCTATTAAAGCATTTTGTTTTTTTCCGTTCCCCTCCTCAAATTAGAAAAATGTATATACAAGATTTAGGACACCGGAATCAAATACAGTGAAAACAGAGGATATACCATGGAGGAGGAACATACAAAAGAAACAAAAATCACATAGTACATTATAAATACGTTAAAAACAATAGCAAGAAAGAAAAAAAAAGACTTGTGTCCCTACCTTAGGGTTCATTTCACTTAACATCATCTTATATGGTCATATTTACATAGCATTTGACCTTTTCTGTTCGTCCTAGACATATACTAGTTATTGCAAATAAGAGCAGCCATAGGACCTATGTTTCTTTGGGCTTGGCTTACTTCACTTAACATATTTTTTTCCAAATCTTTCCATTTCCTAACAAATTGGGCAATATCATTCTTTCTGAAGGAGGCATAGAATTCCATTGTGTGTGTTTGTGTGGTGTGTGTGTGTGTGTGTGTGTGTGTGTTTCACATTTTCTTGATCCATTCATCTACTGAGGGGCACCTGGGTTGGTTCCATATCTTAGCTATGATAAATAATGCTGCAATAAACATAGTTATGCTAGTAGTTTTAGTATGGCCTTGTTTGTGATAATTTGGCATCCACTTTTAAATTTTCTTGGTAGACTGTTATTTGAACCCAGAACCTCCCATACTTGCTTGATGGGTGGAATATATATCCAATATTCTTGCTTGAGTTTTTTTTCCAGGTATGATATTGTATTTATATCATGACAAGCCTGGACTGTGATTCTTCCACTTATACTTCCCATATAGCTAATATGACAGCCATGAGCCACCAGAACTAGCTGTGTATTGACTGAGAAGGGTTTTTGTGAACATTTTCCCTTGACTGTCCTTAAGCTGCCATCCTCTTAATCTCAGCTTCCTGAATAACTATTGCTAGAGATGAGCTCTCTTGCATGACCTCCGATAAATATTCTAAATGAACTGATTTTTATCTTCAAACTAGGATATATTTCCTATTTCCATAAAATTAGATGTGTCATCTACATACAATGCAATGTTCACAATGATGTCACTCAAATGCTTGATGCTTTAATGCTGCAATGATGCAACATTTACAATTTACAATTATTGAAATTGTGCCAGTTTTTCTCTAAGTATGCTTCGGTAATTCCAGAGATTCTTCTATAAAGTACATTCTGTATTTTAAATTTAACCTGCTAGAATTCTCTCTCAATATATTCCTATTTGACCTTTGGAAATACAAGCTTTGCCTCTTAATAGGAAGTTGAAATTCCATCACAAAATGTGACCAAATGTCCTTTGACATTATTATCATTTAGAAAACCAGGCTTTTAATGGTGCAATGTGTCTTGCATACAATAATGGATACAATTTCAGTCTATATTGTTTTACTCGTAAATGGAGATACAATTTTAAGGGAAAACTACACATGTTGCTTGCTTCAGGTTTAATAAGCAGTGCATACAACTCATGATAAGTCCTTTAGCCTCTCTTCTGGGAGCAAATATTACCTAATTGCAAGACACAAGACATTAACATAAACTTCATTCCATACAGTTAATGGATAGATCCAATTACAAAAATAATTAGAATACTATACATATTATGCTAATATTTTTAATTTGAAGTGCACATCCCTGATAAACTAGTTTCTCACAGGTGCTTTTCACCATTTGATGGGAAGAAAAGTGACAATTGTGAGGTGAGCATCCAAGGCTCCTCCCACCATGAGATGTTGACTGAAGTCATGAGCCAAAGAACCCTTCTCTCGCCCAATTGTTCCTGTCAGGTATTAACCACAATGACGCCAACTGGCTAACAGTACGCTTGATGCCAACTTAATTTTTAAAAATGCTGTGGCAGGGTACCAGAGGCTCATGCCTATAATCTTTGCTACTCAAGAAGCTGAGATCTAAGGATCACAGAAGACAACCCAGGAAGGAAGTCTTACAATTTTGTATTTTAAATCATTTTTTCTAGCAATTTAGTGAAAATTGATAGATAATACAATCTAAGTTCATAATCATTCTTACTAATTTGGGGAAATTTGATCTGCTATAAAGCAACCAATAAATTTCCTTGTATGTCTAGTATCTCTAAGGAAGGAAATTTTTCTTCACTCTCAGGTGAATAAATACAATGGTGATTACATTTCTACTATCAGGGTTTTTTTTGGTTGGTGGTGGGCCTTGAACTCTGGGCTTGGGTTCTGTCCCTGCACTCTTCAGCTCAAGGCGAGCGCTCTAGCACTTGAGCCACAGCGTCACTTCCGGTTTTCTAGTGGTTTATTGGAGATAGGAGTCTCACAGACTTTCCTGCCCCGGGCTGGCTTTGAACCACGATCCTCAGATCTCAGCCTCCTGAATAGCTAGGATTACAGGTGTGAGCCACCAGCGCCCGGCTTTCTACTGTCATGTTTTAAATGATGATAGGATTGAGGCTCTGTTCTTGCACCTGCTTCGCTTTCATTTTGTCACTCTGCTGCTCCTATAACCCATGTATCGCCACTGTGTATTGAAGTATCAACATGATCAATGTGTCACTGCTAAGCCAGAGACTGTTGACTCCAACATCTTTTGCAGCTGTAGAAGTTCCAGTTCATATCAATCAGCTTCTACAACCTTTTCTCAAATTTCCTTTCTCTATGGTGCTCTTCTTCCCACCAGTTTCTCCTCACATAGACTTTTCCTATATTACCACTTACATTTGTCCCTTTAGATACCATTATGACCTCTTTGTAAAAACAAGGGACTGGCAGAACACCAAAGCATAAATCTTAGTGTAGGTATGAAAATGTATACTGTTCTGTGTTGTAGGGCCTATATATTAGTATAAATGTTTGAGAAGTTTGACAATATTTCATCAATTTCAAGATACATGTAACTTACCTTCCATAAATCCCTCAGAAAGTCAATAACTTATATACAATCGCATACAATTTCTAAGGAAAAATATATTACAAAAGATTTATGGGACATGCACTATGACAATGATAATTCAAAGTAACTCATATACCTCTATAGTTTATAACAATATTGAGATAAATCACTGAATATTTTAATCAAATGAAACAAAATAAATATAAATAATATAAAACAACATATATCAATCAAAGAATGAAAAGTGTTAGCTTGTAGTAGAATTATACAAAATGACTTTATGAAATAACAACCTATTCTTTACTACCAAATCACACCAAAAATGAATGGTCACATTGGATTCTTTTTTTCATCTTCTTTCTGTCAGAAGCATAAAGCCATCTTACTTTTGTTGTTCTGGAACTAGCTCTTAGTGGTATTGTATTCAGATATGGAGGTACAGTATATCATCAGTTCACTTTCTGAAATAGAATATCTTCTACCAAGTAACTCACTGACATGACTGGGCAGAACATTAGTATGCTTTGTTCTTAGGACAACATACTCCTCTCACACTGGCTTTTCCAAATAGTTCCCTATATGTTATAAAGTTATGGCCACATGTTCACCAAAAGTTGCCGAGATATAAAGGTAGATGCTATAATTCCTTCATATACTATTACCTCTACCAAGAAATGATCATTAGTGTCTTCTGATCAAGAACATGAAAAGTAACCATGAAGGCCAATTTCTTCTCAATAATGGAAACTGTTGAAGAGCAAGATTACAAAAAGGGCAAAATCATGAGTGTGTTTTTAAAACTGCTAACTAAATACCTGTTCTGTGAATATCATGACATTTAAATTAACGTTGTATATCATAGTCGTTGCCAAAGGAAATTATGGAGATAATATACACTATATTTGCATAGTTGTTTGCTCAGGTAACTTATAAGATATTAATGATCCATTAATCCAATCCATGTCATTAATTTTTTTAAGCCTTAAACCTTTTTTGGGGGGTAAAGGTGTTATACAAAGGGATTACAGTTACATAAGGGAGGAAACAAGTATAATTCTTGTCAAACATTGCTACCTCTTCCCTCACTTTCTTCAACTATCTCTCTATCCTCTCACCTCAAATTGTAAAGTTATTTCCAACATAGTTTCTTGTGAGTATTGACTGTTGCATTGGTTCACCCTTTGTCCTTTATTTGACTGTTTCTATGATTCCCCTTCCCATCTCCAAATCATATAAACTTATATACAATATAAAGTGTACTGAAGTAAAAAAAAATGTGACAACAGGGGGCAAACCTAAGGAAAAATAAAAAAAATGAAATAAAAAAATAACTGTATACAGTGTAGTAAGAAAAGTCTTATTTCTATATTTTGTATTTTTGTCAGATAGTATCATTCTACCTCACACAGTTAGAATGGCCATTATCAAAAAAACTAATAACAGGTGTTAGTGGGGATGTGACCAAAAAGAAACTCTATTGCAATCTTCGTGGGAGTGTAAATGTGTTCATCCACTCTGGAGGTTCCTCAAAACACTAAACATAAAGCTTCCTTATGACCCAGCAATCTCACTTTTGGGCTTTTACCCAAATGACCACAAACAAAGCCACAGTAATAAGACCAGCACAATTATGTTCATTGCTGCATTATTTACCATAGCAAAGATATATAATTAAACCAGATGCCCCTCAGTGGATGAATGGATGAAGAAAATATGGTATATATCCACAATGTTAGTCTATGCCTCTATCAGAAAAAAATGGCATTGTCCCATTTGTAAGGAAATGGAAAGACTTAGAAAAAAATCATATTAAGTGAAGTAAGCCATACCCAAAGAAACAGAGGCTTTCTGGTTTCACTTATATGCAATAATTAGTATATGTCTAGAATAGGTCTAGCAGAGGATCACAATAGCTCAATAGCTATGTACACATGATCATATTATTTTTTATCTGAATTATTTCTAGATGAACATGAGGATGTGATGTGTGCAGTAAGTACTTAGGATCATTTTTTTCTATAAATCTATGTAAAATAAAATACATTTAACTGATAAATACAGATGATCAAACTTAATTTTTTTATTTTGAAAATACCGTACAGAGGGGTTACAATTACATGAGCAAGGTAATGAGTACATTTCTTATCAAGCATTGCAGCCTCCTCCTTTGTTTCCCCTTCCCATCCCTTCCCATCTCCCCCCCGCACCCACACACACACCCTCCTACCCCGTCATGAATGATAAACAAAACTGCTCCATGCTTGGATTCAATAGAAACATCCATATAACAGATCCCAGACATGTTGATCATTCACCTGAAATAGTGACACTTGAGGACCTCAGAATTTGCCTTGTGCTCATCCACTTCCCCTCATTAAGTAAGCCAGACCCAAAGAATTGTAGATTCCATGTTTTCCCTCTTTTGTCATAACTAAATGTGCCCACAAATCTAAACATAAACACACTGGAAGGTAAAAGAAAAAAATAACTGGGACATGATAAACTGCATATGTCTCTAATGATTCACACAGACTGAAAACCAACCAGATATTCTCAGAAGAACTACACCTAGGAGCAATAGCTTTGTGCATAGGATCATGTAAAATTACATTGAAATGAGCACCAAGAAATGTAAGGAAGACATTTGTGTTGCTATCTTTATTTTATTTTCCTTTTGTCTTGTTTGTTAGTTTATCTGTCTTTGGGAGGATGCAGGAGGGATGCACAAAAATGGTGGGACAAAAGGAAAACAAATGCAGCAGTGGGGCTCACTCGGCACTATATAGAAAATGGAGTACACACCTTGCATGTGGGGATGGGAGGGGAAATCCGGGAAAGAGATAGGGAAGCTGTGATATTGTCCAAAAAGAAATGTAGCCGTTACATGACTTATGTAACTGTAACTCATCTGTACATCACCTTTACAATAACAGTTGTTCACTTTCATTAGCTTTCCAGTCAGGGAATTCTCATCATTGTCCCATATTTCCTCCACTGGGGTTCCAAGGATTGTAGTCATGGAACCAAGGAGAATATATACGTTTGGTTCCTAACAGGACACAAGATGTACAGTGGACCAAAACAAGTTATGGGTGATGATTTCCAGCAGACATGCTCAACCTCCTTTTCTCCCTCCACTGCCCCTGTAGGAAATTCCACCATTGTCAATAGCTCCAGCTCTGAACAAACCACTCCTTTCAGATTAAGATGTGCAGCCTCGGAGCTACACTTTCCTTAAGATGTTCAGATGATTTGGTACCTAATACATTGAAAATTTATTTAAGCACATCTCAGTAGTTTAATTCATGAAACATTCTTTGTATCTGAAAGAAGGTATTAAAAACTCACTTTTAAAGACTGTTAACATACGAAGCTCACCCTACCTCTATTTTAATTCTCTTCTGAAAGGTTTTGATTTAACATAAAGTCTGAAGCGCCTTCTGAGCATTTTCATCTTACTAGATCTTGGCCTACGCTGTACAAATCAGGATTAAATTTGATAGTGGAAAGCGGTTGGCTATTTTGCTTTGTCCTTTAGTAGCTTAGGAGATTTTAAAGCACACAAAACAATGGCTTAGTAGCTGTTCTCTTTGTAAGGAAAAAATCTTACAGACTTTATTCCTACATTTACTTTCCTTCTCAAACTGTCAAAATAATAAGAATCAACAAGCATCAAATTCAGAGTGTCAGGGGTTTAATATGGATTTTGATAAAAATCAAAGCCATCTCTCAGCCTGAAACTTTACTTGGAAACAGTGAGTTAAGATTCTGCTTTTATCTATGTCTCCCATTGACTTTGGAGAATTGTTTTATGCTGGGTAAGAAAGCAAAAAATTGTCTAGTAATGTTTCAAATCATTAATTTACTAAAAAAATAAAAGTTGCCTTATCCTGCATTCAATCTCATGTTCACATTATTCTCTGGGAATTTCTATCAGTCACAGATATTATGGTCAGAATTTAATTATTATACTGTGATATACTACCTGATTCTGCATAAAAGCTTTTTAGCAATGTTTTATATATATATATATATATATAAAAGAGAGAGAGAGAGAGAGAAAATATCTACAGGGAACTGATTTGCCTATTTATAAAATGTGGTTTCAAATGCAAGATTTTTTTCTTTTTTTATTGTGAAAATACTGTACAGAGGGGTTACAATTAC
>NW_012267237.1:13899309-13906408 GCF_000151885.1 Dipodomys ordii | reverse complement strand
CTTACTTCACTTAATATAATTTTTTCCAAGCCTTTCCATTTCCTAACAAATGTGGCAATGTCATTCTTTCTGATGGAGGCATAGAATTCCATTGTGTACATATACCACATTTTCTTTGGAAACCAGTATGGAGGTTCCTCAAAAGACTCCACATAGAACTCCCCTATGACCCAACAATCCTACTTTCGGGCATTTACCCAAATGTTCACAAACAAGACCACACTAAAGCTACCAGCATGCCTATGTTTACTGCAGCACTATTTACTATAGCTAAGATATGGAACCAACCCAGATGCCACTCAGTAGATGAATGGAAGATATTTTTATTAACAACAAATAATGGTGATAGTAAATAAGTGTTTATCCTATATTTTGTATATGTTTTCTTACTCAATCGAGAAACTTACATACATAGTTCTCATATTTGACACTTGTATTCCCTATTATTAAAGAAACTTTCAAGATTAGATGGTGAATCACAAAAGAGAGCTATGAGAATTTGTTAATAAAAGACGATATAAATTCTGTTCTTCTGGCTGCAAAGAATTTTTTATTCTCATTAAATATAATATAGGTGGGAGAAAATAGCTAATGTGTATGTCTTTCATTACTATTTCTTGAATATCTGAATGCTGAATCTAATAACCTACACATATGTACATTTATCATTTGGTTTTCCTAAGTGCAAGATACCGAATTTCTGATATGAGAAATTTAAACTCTTCAGTGGTGGTTCTCTTTTGGGCATGCATTTCCAAGTTAGTGAAACTCAGTAATGTTAGAATTTATTATTTTCCCCATTCCCATTCATCATATTTTAATATTATAAATCTCGTTCCAATATGGCATGAAAACAACCCCTGTTTCAAAGTTTTGACAAAGACAATTCTTTGAAAAGCTAGTAAAATATTTCTGCTAGTGACACATTTATCATCAAAAGGTCACAACTTCAAAGAGAAGAGAAGTTAATCTGTAGAGTCGTGGCTGAAATACTGCTCCCTGGTAAACAGATGCAGGGCTGTAGAGCAATGACACTGAACGCTCTCTCTCATCTCTGATGCCGATGATGACTACAGAAGCCAGTATACAGAACACAGTATACTTTTGCAGGCCTGGTTCTGTAAAACAAAACAGTACAACAACAACAACAACAACAAAAATGACAAACACTACAAAGTGTTTTGGAGGTGCCTTTAGTTTCCAGTTGAACTATATAACCTACAGGAGATTCAAAATACATTCTTGAGAAAATTAGTGTAATTTCTTGCAAGGTAAAATGTAGTAGTAGAATAGCAAACTGCTGGAGCAGTAGTGTCAATAACTTTGCTCAATATCTAAGTGTCGCCCATGAGAGAAGGGAGGCCATAGAAGGATACTTTCCTGATTTGTCAACTTTCTGAGCCAAGAAAACTTGAGTTGATAATAAAGTGACATTTTCAGAGTCCTGTATGGAATGGAAGCAAACCACAACACACACGAAAGTTTCATCTCCATCATGTATTTTGTATTTAAGCTTTTTAGTGAAGCTATCAAGCTTCACACCAGAGGATATCTTCTTTTGGTGCTGGAGAAACATCTTTTTGAAATCACCGATTTTCAATTTGTTTTGGGTAGATAGAAATCAACTTTCTCTGTGTAACTGTCTCCAAATTGTAAAACTGATTCTTAAAATAAGCATCCAGAGTATCTGTTTATTCATTGAATGTGTATGTTACCAGATATAGATTGGCCATTCCAATTCCCAAGTGGAGGTGATGACCTGTCTGTGACAAATATTGCATGTATGCTACAAAGTAATTGATTCAATTCACCCCTTCCATCTCTACCCATCACCCTTTATTTCAAGCCAATCTCAACAAGCTTTATCTTTCCATTTCCAATACATATTATAAACAAAATATTTTGCCCATATCCTTTCCTGTACCTTTCCCTTCTCACCAGTACCCAGACCCAGGTAGAACCTGGGTTGTCCTGTCATTTATTCTGTGTGTGTGTGTGTGTGTGTGTGTGTGTGTGGTGTGCTATATATGTGTTACGTATACATATATATTTATATACCTATGCAAGTGTATGGATATATGTATGATGTATGTATCTATACACATATGTATAAATATATGTATTAATCTATACACATATATATAAATATATGTATTAAATAGCCTTTGAGCTAATGTGTACACATATATTTATATCTATCTGTATATAGAGAAAAAGTATTTAAACAAGATTGCTATCTTCTTGAAATTGTGCAGATGATTTTGTGCATTCTGTTTAGGCTGTCAGTGGACTCTGGTAGAGACTCTGTACAGTTGTTATTGGCAGTGTTTCATTAAGCCAGTATAGAGGGGATTCAAGTTGGATAGGTTGAGAAGCCAGATCACTATCTGTCAGAAGATGGTGGGATTATTAGCCTCAGCTTTGTCTGTAGACCATTACAAAGATAAGTGAAGGTCTCCTTCCATTTTCACTGAGCCTTAAGATTTAATCCTTGAGCAGAAAGTTAATTTGTTATGAAGCTTTATCAACGAGTAAATGTTCCATTTAATGGAAAGTGAGAAATTTTTTACCATCTTTTCTATTCTCCCTGATAACTTGTTTTAATCCAAAATTATTGCAGTAGCGTTTAGAATGTACTATGTGTATCTATGTAACATATGGAAAGAGTTTAGATAGAAAGATGCCTTCAGTAAACAGACGATTATTGTATAGTGGATAAATAGGAGCTTATTACTTCTGTTGAAATAACCATTTCAGGGTTAGTTGCATGCTATATTATGATTTCTTCTACACAAAACACCTATATTTTTTAAAACTAAGCTGGACACTGGTGGCTCATACCTATAATCCTAGCTACTCAGGAGGCTGAGAGCTGAGATCATGGTTCAAAGCCAGCTGGGGCAGAAAAATCCCCATGAGACACATGCCCAATTAATCATTGAAAAACCAGAAGCAGTGCAGTGACTCAAAGTGCTAGCCTTGAGCAAAAGAGCTCAAGGGCAACACCCAGACCCTGAGTTCCTACCCCACAACGGGGGAGAGGGAGAACAATTCTTTCCCATACCTTTGTAAATTATAATGAAAGTACATTTCTCTCCCTTGGGAACATGAAAAGAAGTAATTCCTAATTCAAGGCACATCGAGCTAATAATACTCCAAAATTACAAAACAAATACATAAACAGCACCAAATTTCTTCATCATGACTTACATAGATTTGTCCAAATAGACAGACAGATAGATAGAAAGATAGATAGATAGATAGATAGATAGATAAATTGATTGATTGATTGATTTATAACAGTTTCTGAACATTTTAGGACCTAAAAACTTTACTTTAAAAGCTTCTCATCTTTCTTTGTCCTTCATTCCTAATTTTTTAAAAATTAAAACCATTTTATTCATTAAATATCTATGAAAATATAGATGGCAATGTTAAAAAGTATAGTACTTAAATTAAAACAGCAATATTATTTCATCAAGTTGACATTTATCCTTATGAGATAAGCTAATGAGTATCTCAGTTCATTAGAAAATAAATATTAAATATGGGCTGAATCTCATCAGAAGTTCGGATGTAGAAATTTAAAATAAATCTTGTAAAAATATCCTCTTGTCTTCTGTTTTACAACACTAGATTTTTTGCTAGTCCTGCATATTTTCACTCCAACTGTCTAATTATGTAAGAAAGAGCCTTCCCACGTGTTTCCAGGGTTCCCATTATATATTCTTTCAAGCCCAACCAGGCAAACATCCAGTTTTTAATACTGACCAATAGTCCTTACTCTTCACTATTTTCATTCATCATAGACCAGACAGTGGATTTTCCCAGTTCTCTAACTTTGATAACACATCAACACTTGGGCATTCATAAATCTCAAGTTCCTATTCTCCTTGTGCTTCCTGAAGCTATCATTTTCTAGTTAGAATATTCTCTGTGCAGTGAAACTTGACCCAAGCATTTCTCTCAGTCTTGAAAGTTTTCTACTACGGCTCACTCCCTAGGTATCAGTGGCACAGTGTGCCACAGTTTAGGAAATGGTGCCCTCCTACTTTAAATATTGTTTTCATCTTTAATTCTAAATCCTTCTGAAAGCTTCTTGTAACTTGACACCAGAAAGGAGGAAATTAACAAAGAATAGGAAGAAAACTTTGGAAGGCCTAGAATACATTTTCCCCCTTCACTTCCATTCCTGCAATCCAAAGATGTCGGACTCAGTTTCTTAATATAGAGGAGAATTTGGTCCCATTATGGAAGCCTTGTTGCACATTCTAATATTTATCTTTCCTCAGTGCTTTCTTGGTGTCATTGAGTATGATACATGTGCCTCCCTGGGCTTTTAGACACTTCATTATCTCAAATCCATTGAGCTTCTTTCTCTTTCCTACAAAAACTTCAGCATGTATATAAATAATCATTCAGTGCAGACAGTTCTCTCTGCAGACTTAGGCTGACTCTGTTCTTTCCAAGAGCTGTGGTGGGAAGAAAAGATCCCTGAGGTAAGAACAGCAGCGGTTGGAACTATTCCATCACTCTTACTTGGGATGAGGTGTCCTTCAATGTGTTGGCCCAGTGATTCCTGCGTACCCCACAAAGACTAGAACTTAGTGCATTGTCTTTCTCTGTCCCTGAGTTGTATACCTCTACTTGAGGTGGCATCCAGTATGGGAAGATCCTCTGAACTGGGGTACAAATGGCTCATAAGAAATTCTAGGCCACTTTGGTTCCTTGTTTATCATCTGGAAAAGCAAGTAAAGAAGTTTGCTTCTCATAACTTGTGTATGAATGCTTGTATTCTCACTGGACTCTTAAAATTCCATAACCAGCACACAGTAAATCTTCTCAGAGGCCAGTTTTCTTATTTTCATTCCAAGTGATTGTTAGGTTAACATAAAATTTCTTCTTTGGCTATATTGTTCTCCCACTATCCTTCCCCCGCCCTCTGAAAGTTACGAAGTTCGTTTTCAATATCAATACAGTGTCTTGTGGGTCTCATTGTTACAATGGGTTATCCTGCGTCCTTGTTTCAGCATTTTGTTTTTCCTCTTCCCTTCCTCAAATTAAACAAATGTATATACAAGATACAAGGTACAAAAAGCAAGTACAGTGACAACAGGGGATATACCATAAATGGAACAACATACAAAGGAAACAAAAAAACACTAAGTACATTAAAAACAACAACATATCTTGGGGTTCATTTCACTAAGCATCATCTTATATGGTCATATGAACAAAGCTTTTGAACTTTTCTGCTCATCTGATATTTTCCTAGATGTATAATAATTATTGCAAGTGAGGGAAACCATGGGACCTATATTTCTTTGGGTCTGGCTTACTTCACTTAATATGGTTTTTTCCATGTGTTTCTGTTTCCTAACAAATGGGACAATGTCATTCTTTCTGATAGAAGCATAGAATTCATATATCTATCTATCTATATATAATTTTCTTCATCCATTCATCTATTATCTACTGAGGGGCATCTGGGTTTGTTCCATACCTTAGCTATGGTGTGAGGGGACACTAACTTATTTGACTTTTTGGCATGTTTTATTAGTTTTAAAGGTAAACACCAATGTAAAACATAGAGTTTGACTCTGTGACAACTGCTTTACTATATGTCCTTTCTTTACCTTAGTTCATTGCTTCTGTGTCTTCTTTGTAGAATCAACTTCCTACACACACAATCATATTCATTAAATGTCTGCAGTCCACACTTAGCCCTTTCTGCTTCTAGTCAATCATATATATACAGAGATTTCCAGGGTTAATGTATATTAAAAGACTCAGAAAAATAAATTTTAAGTAGAGTTTACCCATTCCTTCTAAACCTAGACAAACACATAGAACTTCCTTGTGATATCTTTTGTTGGAAATCTCAAAATCAGTTTAAACATAACAGTTTAAAATGAATAAATTAACCCATAATACCCCCTTTGGTAACAATATGATGAAAACAAAATATATTTAAAAGTGTAAATATGTTATAAAAATAAGCGAATTTACCCAATTGTGGGTGGCTCACATCTGTCATCCTAGCTACTCAGGATATTGAGATCTGAGTATTGAGGTTAAAAGCCATCCAGGGCACGAAAATCAGTGAGACTCTTATTTCCAATTAGCCATCAGAAAACCCAAAGTGAAGCTGTGGCTCCAGTGGTAGAACATTTGCCTTGAGCTGAAGAGCTCAAGAATACTGTACAAGCCCAGAGTTCTGCCCCACAACTCCCCCCCACACACACACAAAGGAATTCAATAGTTTTAAGAGAAAGTGGAGGGAAAAGAAAAAAAAAGATATAAAGTGAAATTATTAGAAATATTGCATTTCCTCTCTCGAGCTTACAGATTGTGCTGGATGAATCTAAAATCAAATCTAACTGATTAGGTATTTTGTTTTTTTCCACCATATATTTACTTCCCTCTTTTCTACATTTGGAGTGTTAAAACCCTTTTCTTTGTCCTGTCATTGATCCACAGATGTCATGCTTTCTGTTGAAGAGGCTGTATACTCAATGACTTGAGTTACATTTCACTGAAGTGTTTCCCATTTTCTATGCAATGTACCTCAATATATTTGCTAAAGTTTTCATTTTATTTTATTACAAAAATCCATTTTATAAGTTAGGAGAATTCTTGTTTCATTAATTAAACTTTATAAATTCCCAGTGTGGAACAATATGGTTATTGCTGAATAAGACACACAAACACCCTCATGCATGCAACACAATGTATGTTCATATATAATCAGATACATAACCCCATTGCATCAAGTTCTGTGAAGGGAAAATGCTTGACTTTCAAATAAGCTCATTCATTAAAAATAAAATTATCTTTGTGTTCATTTAAGCGGTAACCTTTAAGCAATCAATGACTATATGGTTGCTGTAATCATTCTTTGAAATTAGAATTATTGAAAAGCTTTATGATCACTGATGAATGAAAGAAAATAATATTGATTTGTAGCCAAGAGAGATGATCTCAGGGAGGAAAACAGGTGCATTCCCAGAAGAAATAATTTCTTTCTGAAGCTTTCTGACTCTGTGGAACTGTGTCAATTTGAAATAAATCAATCATTTTCTTAACTCTAATCATGTTT
>NW_012267237.1:13896538-13898309 GCF_000151885.1 Dipodomys ordii | reverse complement strand
ATGGTTTCCCTTACTTGCAATAACTAGTTCAAGTGTAAGACAAGCAGAAAAGGCCAAAAGCTATGTACATATGACCATATAAGATAATGACCCAAAATATGGACACACTTATCTTTTTCTTTCTTGCTAATGTATTTATAATGTTATAATTGTATTTATAATGTTCCAAGTGATTTTTCTTGTTGTTTCTTGTTGCTTTGTATGCTCCTCCCCGATGGTATAACCCCTATTTTCACTGAATTTGATGCTAGTCCCCCACATCTTGTATATACACTTCTCTAATTCGGGGAGGGGAAGGGAAAAAACAAAATGCTTAAATAAGATACAGGTTGACCCATTGTAACAATGAGATGCTCAAAACACTATGTTGAAAACAAACTTTACAACTTTCGTGGTGGGGGATAAGTTGTGGAGATGGGAGGGAAGGGATGGTAGGGGGAAAAGGAGGAGACAACAATATACACATTAACTTGCTCATGTTATTGTAAATCCCCTGCACAGCATTTTTTCCAATAAAAAAACACCAATAAAAGAAAAAGATAATCCCAACTTTTAAACCTGAAAATAAATAAGAAATTTATTCTTAGCAGATATTTAGGAACATATTCATTCATAAGCATATTCATTCCATATTTCCTGACTTTTCCTTTATTTGGGCTAAGCATATGTTCTTCCTATATTTTCAATATTTTTTTTCAAGCAGGTAGAAAACTCATTTATTAACAGAGATCCAAAAAGAGCGGGTGGCATGGCAGGGGAGGAAGAGGAACCAATCACTGCCAAGGTCACACCCTATCATGCACCTAAGCCTTCATGGGCTGGTTATGCACTGAAGTAAGGTGAATTGGGCTCTGCCCACTCTACTATCTCTCAATGCCATCTTTGCTGCCCATGTGCTCTACAGTAAATTGGGCTCTGCCCACTCAACTCCCTCTCAATTTTTTACTGGAAATTTTTAATTACAAAACTACTGTGAAGGTGTTGGTTGTAGATCATGTTTAAAAAGTTGATTGATAGCCATAATGCCCTGGAGCCAATTACCAGCTAAACATACACACACACACACACACACACACACGAACGCACATACACACACACACACATATGCACGTGTACTCATATGCACACACGATGGTTTATCCTTATTTGATCATTGTTTTAGTCCTTGGATATGTCATCAAATTAATATTTTGATCTTTGTTTTCTATAGAACTGTTAAGCATTGCCAGTGTCATATTACCATTTTTCTATGTCTTGTGCTTCTGCATTAGACTTGCATGTCAGAGTCTAAGCTCCTGATTGGAAGTGTTAATTACCTGTAATCCTATGTCTGAAATAATTCTAATGTTCAGCCAGGAAAGTGCATTACTGGTAACCTGACTTCTGAATCTCTATCTGGATTTCTGTCTTCATTCAGTATTTGACCCACCTCCAATCTTCTTATTCCATTTACCATAAATTTTCTGTTCATCTGAAAAGTACACTATTATTAATTTACCATCTATCCACATTCTATTTCCTCTACCTCTTTTTCTTGATATAGGATGCTGAACAACACAAGGTTTGTCATTTCTTGGCTGAATCATCTCTGCCCAAAAGATTTCCCATAAGCTCTTTACTCTAAAGTGAATTCAAATGGTCAATTAAAACATTTTATCCTGTGTCAACTTTTGTTACCATGAACTAGTATAATATAGAATGTTAGTTCTTGTAATTCTTATTCATTTGTGTTATCAGATACTAAATGATGCAGTTATAAAAAGCTTCTTGA
>NW_012267237.1:13854459-13895898 GCF_000151885.1 Dipodomys ordii | reverse complement strand
TTATATGCTATATCTATATAAATTATGTATATTTTATGTACTATGTTATATATTTATATTGTATATGTGTATATGTAAAGGGAGAGACTAAAAACATGATGAGAAAACCTGTATTTTCATTATCCCTTATTTTAATATAGCATCAAAATTTTTATTATACTCTAAGGAAAGCAAAAAATAGCATTAAAAGTTTTAGATAGCATTAGAAAAGGAAAATTGTTGATAAATAATATTTCAAATACATATGTACTTAAACTTGTAATTTTCCAGGCAATGTGTTGGTCATTGCTAAAAGCTATGTTTATAAAAGCACTACTGATTTATCTAAAACTTCATTCTCCCTAAATCTGCACTTTATATGAGACACAAACTCTTGGTGGAATCATATTTGCCTATAGGCTCATTGTTCACATGCATTTAAACAAAACTTTGTTGGTCACATAAAACTTTTACATTCACATTCATTATTTAACTTCGCTACAACAGTTCTCTACAAAGGTTTAGGGGTGGTAACTATCCAGACCTACAGAATGCCTTGCTAATAATATGGGATGTTTATACTTCTAAACCTAGTGTCTGTGAAGAGGTGGCAGAAACGGTTCACTCTTTCTTGCATTGATTTTGTTGATTGGTCTAGTGAATGTCTTCCAAAAACAGTTTCAGTACTTTATTTTCCAGGGTTTTAAGGAGGAAACAAAATCACAGTAGCATGTCTAGCAGAAAGTAAATCTGATACATATGTAAAAGAGAAGGCTGAAATAGCTGAAGTGTGCTTGTGGCCTAAGGTAGAGGGAAGTTTGGCTTTGGTGGATTTAAAGCCACATAAGCCATTCTAGTGGTTTTGTATCACAGCCAGTGCACTTTGTCAGAAACTTGAAGCTTCTCCTACACACATAATTGATGAGCAGGCTCAAGGACATAGTGTCCTGCTATTTCTCCAAATTTCAGAAGTGAAGGGTTGAGAAAATATCTTCACAGATTATCCCTTGTTTTCAGTAATGTTTCTCCAGTATCTCCATTCATATCCTGCACACACACACACACACACACACACACACACACACACACACACACACTTTCTACAGGTGAGAGCACTCCTCCATACTCACAATACCAATGCTTCCCTCAGTTCTATAAATATTTATGGAAATGCAGTCCGAGATGTATACATTTTATTTACAGCACCTTTAATCATAAAGAAAAAGGTAACTCAAAAAGACACATACATTCCATGTCAAACAAGTCCGAGAGGCTATCATGAGGAAAACAAGCAGCAATAAATGTTGGCGAGAATGTATACGAATATGAACCATTATAGAATATTGGTGTGAGTATAAACTAATACAGCCAGTATGGAACATAATATAAAAGCTCTTCTGAAAGGTAAAACTAGAAGTACTATATATTTACCATACCATTCCTAGAGCAATATATGTTACAAACAATATAATATACAATAAATAATGGAGGAGCCTATATACCTATATTTATTGCAGCACTGCTCACAGTAGTCAAACTACAGAATCATACATGATACCCATCAATAAATGAATAGATAAAAATATGATGTACCACAGAGCGTAGTATTATTCAACCTCCAAAAAGAATGAAATTATGTCACTTTTTGGAAAAAAATTATGTAACTGGAGATCATCATTTTAATTGAAACTAAGAAAGACAAATGTCATATATTCTTTCTCATATATAAAATCTGTATATCGATAATAAAGCAAATTCATACAAAGCATAATGAGTATTGGTACTGAAATAGACTGAAGGCAGCAGGGTGAAAAGAGAAGGTAAAATGTTAAACTTAGAGTAGTACATCATGAGAATATATGCTATTAAATAATTCATCTGTACTCAAATTAACATGTTAAGTTTATTCCCCTTTGTAAAGCTACATATTGATAATAAAATAAATTTAAAACTTATTCAAAATGAGAATGGAAATAAGGGAGAGTAATATATGGGAATAAGTTTGATCACAGTAAATTATATTTGTGTATGGAATTATAGTAAAACCTTGCACAGTTAATAGATAATAATCAAGTAAAGGCTAAGATCTATTTGTTGGTAGTTCAAGGAGCACAAAAGACAGTTGATAGAACTTTCGTTGACAGGAGCATTAAGGAAAACATAAAGTCATCCACATCTCATTATAAAAGATGCAATTATCCTGAGTTAGTAAATAAGTCAGTAAGAAAAAGAAGCATATCTGATATCTCTCAATATATTAACTTATATATTATGAATTAAATTAGGTTGATCAGTTTTCAAATACAATTTGTATTACTTCAGTAATTAAAAATAGACTCACAATTCATATATTCTAAGATCTAGAGTTCCTTAATAACTCCTGGAAATACAATTCATTCAACAGTGTAACAATATGCTTTTTGTTAATGATAATCAATATGTGAACGGTATTATTTCCTAATGAGACATAAAATAGTTCACAATATATTCGTTGGATTCCTGCATACCAAGAAGAGAAGAAAGTAGATTCTGTGAAGCATCAAACTGTAGTCAGTTCCTGGTCTCTGCATGCATCTAAATTCAGTGTGAATAGAAGAAAAATGGGATGAGAAATTGACAGATATATGATTACAATCCAAGCCTGTGAAATTAAAACCAGAAGATTCTCATGGTTTAGAATTATTGAGCTTTGATAGGACAGTGGCTGGTTCAACAAAACATCTACAAAGAAACAGGAGTTATCGGGCATCGTGAACGAACTATATAGAGATGAATATGTGAGAGATTCTACTGAAAATGCAGTGCTTTTTGGTCTTGATCTAAAGTACCAATTTCAAATGCTTCCTGCTGTGCAACCAAACTTACTTTTTTTTTCATGTTTTCTCCTCTCATTTCTAGTAGCAATCCCACTGGGGTTGATCTCCAGAAGTGTGAACCTCTCTGGAGGACTGAGGGATTTCCTGGGAATTTTTATCAAAACAATAGTCATTCTGTCTGCTGAGTTAATCACAGAGTCTCCGTCTCTAAATATGAACAACTCCAATAAGTTTCTATCTTTAATTGTGAAATTATTGAAGCAAATGACAAGGAAGAATGGCAGGCAGAAGATTAAAAAAACAAAAATCATGGTAGTTTCTTCAACTTTGAGTGCTACAACAGAAGGCCAGTTGAGTGAGCATGCTTTTAATGTGCAATCTGATCTTTTTTAAAAATATGTATTGCTATTACAAAGGTGATGTACAGAGGGCTTACGGTTACACAAGTCAGAAAATAAGTACCTTTCCTTTTGGAAAATGAGACCGCGTCTCTTGATCTCTCCCAGGTTTTCCCTCCTGTCCCACCTACAAGTGGTATCCTTCATGTTCTACTTAGTGTCTAGTAAGTACCAAGGCTCATTTGTTTACCCTCAGTCTTTCTGTTTCTTCTGATCATTTCTAACCTATGTATACAACTAATAAGCTATCACTATCATTGTGCAAATAGAACAATTCCATCAACATGAAATGCTTTCTCAAGTACTTTGGTATCTATCCAGTTTTCCACATTGTTTCTACACTTTTGCATGAACGAGAAAAGTTTTTGTGATAATCCATTGACAGTTTGTTCTTTTTGTGAGAAACTCTTTTTGTCATATCCTTGAAAACACATTTTTGCTTTGCATTGTTGTAGATAATGCAACCAAGATATCATGCAACTTCACTGTGTTTGAACTTTCCAGACTGTAGAATTTTGAAATTTAATATTGATTGTATTGTGCATCCAGAGATCACTACATCCATATTGACTCTTACCTTTTAAGTTTTTTTGCAGTATATAGTATATTTTTTGTTTTTTTTTATTGTGAAAATACTTGAGGGGTAACAATTACATGGGCAAGATAATGAGTACATTTCTTATCTAGCATTGTAGCCTCCTCCTTAGTTTCCCCTTCCCATCCCTTCCCATCCTCCCCCCCCCGCGCCCCCACCCAATTCTCTTCCCCCCCCCCACTCCCTACCAAAGTTGTAAAGTTCGTTTTCAACATAACGACTTGTACGTCTCATTGTTGCAATGGGTCCACCTGTATCTCTATTTAAACGATTTGTTTTTTTCCCTTTCCCTCCACAAATTATATCAACATCAAATACAGTAAAAGCAGCGGTTATACCGTGGGAGAGGGACATACAAAGCAACAAAGAAATAATCTTATAAATGTGTTAGAAACAATTGCATGAAAGAGAGGTTCTGGAGGTTCCAAGCTCCTAGTAGAAAACATTGAATAGCTTGCACTTAGTGACTTAGTAGGACTTCCTAATTTTAGAATTATTCCATCATGCAAAATCCGTGAGGTTTTTAGGTCGTTGAGATATATCTGAGAGTTCATTCACTTAATCTGATATCAGCCTTCCAGAGGGTATCGTAAACTCAGATCTGTTTTTCTCCCACTTTCTTTTAACTTTGTTTTGTGTCTGTAAAAAAAAAAAAGTCCCCAGTCATCTTTTATACTTACTTTGTCTTCCTTTGAAAAGAAAACCTCGAGTTCTTGTCTTTATGATCGTGGCTGAAATTCACCCAACGTCAGGTAGGATTCTAGCATTGCTTCTCAGTCTATGCAAGTATGCACAAGAAAGAATGTTAGAGGCATCCCTTTTATCTACCACTAGAGGGAAGTAGTGCACCCTCTCCTTCCCAAGTTGCAGCCAGAAATGCCACGGGACTATCGATCAATACCAACAAAATGAGGAAAAATCTATTTTTAGTGATCATTAATGCATGCTATAATAGCTAAATAAATGTTCTGTGACTACCAAAAGTCCTTTCTTTGTTCTTCTTTTTTTTTTTTCGTTCGATGGTGGGGCTAGAATTCTGGGTCCCTGCGCTCTTCAGCTCAAGGCTAGCACTCTACCACTTGAGCCACAGCACCACTTCCAGTTTTCTGAGTGATTTATTGGAGATGCGTCTCAAGGACTTTCCTGCCGGGGCTAGCCTTGAACTGTGATCCTCAGATCTCAGTCTCCTGATTTTGTAGGATTACAGGTGTGAACCACCAGCACCTGGCTCCAAAGGTTCTTTTAAGTAGTATATGTAATATATATGAATACATGCTAATGAGTGATGTATACAGTGTGTGTGTGTGTGTGTGCATGCGTGTACACATACCCTATTGAAACATTGTTCACAACAACTTATGATATTCCATGGTTCAGAATCAGACTAGGTGTCAATTAATAGACTAACAGACTAAAGAAAATGTACTATGACTACACAATGGAGTATTTTTCAGTCATATATAATGAAATTATATAACCTGTAATGAGAGTGAATGTAGTTGGAGATCACCAGGCTTAGAAAAATGAGCTACATTGAGAAAGACAAATGTATGTTTTCTCTCATATTCAGAATCTAGGTTAAAACAAAAGACATCAAATTACAAAGAATACCATTTGGAAAGAGGAAATGAAACAGCAGAAGTGTGGGAGGTAGATGAGTGAGTGACAGGATAATAATAATTAACGCATATTATGCTCATGTTTGAAAATATCATAATGAATCCAATATTTTTCTACAAGTAACAGATGTTGATAGATGAAGCTATGGCAAGTTGAAGGCTTACTATGTTAAACTTAGATGACACTATATTTTAATCTACATTATTTGAATTAAAAATGTATGCTGTTGTTTACACATTAAATTCAATCTTATTAAAATTATTATTGTTATTACCAGCAGAAGAATAAGAATTTAACTCAAAACAAACTTTATTTTCTGTAGTGTTTCATCCCTTCTATCTTAATGGGAGTCCTTAATAGGATTTGAAATGTGTTTTTTGTTAGGAAAATTCTTGTAACTTCAACTAGTTCTCAATAGCAGGTGATTTTATCAACAAAGTACATTGCTACTGGGTAGGCCATCATGGTTCTAACTGCTATGGGGAGGGGTGTAAAATAGTGGATAAAAGTTAGATACCAAGAATTTTGTTAAAGTGTCTCAAAAACAAAGTTACCAGATGCAAAATGAGAAGAGTGCTGAAGCCAGAAACATTGCCTGGGCTAACTTACCAGATAATCTTTTCATATGAAGTCCCAGCTATGAAATTCTACATGTTTACCAGTATGATCACATCCTGGTAGCCTTGAATAACATGATTTAACCCTTATCTACCTTAGAATAAAGAATTATACAAAGTTTAACTGAAATATTCAGACATTTAAGTTAATGGAAACAATTTACACATGTTTTAGAGGCAAATGTTTATGTTGGAACTATGCATTGGTGGTTTACACATCTAATCCAAGATCCTCAGGAGTTTAAGATGGCCTGGGTAGAAAAGCCATTGAGAATCTGTTTCTATAATAGCAAGTGAAATACTTTCAAGGTGTGACTCTGAGTTCAACCCCCTATAGTGAAAAAAATTAAATTGTGTTGAAAATAACTACAGAACTATACATTAAAAAGTGAATAATCTAGTAATTTTTACTACTATTTGATTGCCTGGTTCCACACATTCTGAGCAGAAATTTTCAGATACACTTTACCAATAGCTAACTGAATAAGATTTACAAGTGCAAGATGTCATTTTTCATGCCAGTGTCATTTTAGAATAAATTGAATGCTGCTAAAATTTAATTTAGTTTGAGTCTCTTCTGATCATATTTAGAGTTTTACAGACAGTCATGTTTGATGCAATTTTATATTACAAGAAATATGCCAGGTTTTTAGTAAGAATCTCCTTTAAATGCTCTGATATTCATGAATTTTTATCAGATTGTGCTAGGCTAAGAATTTTAAACAAAACCTTTTACTTAATAAAGCTTTTGATCCCAATAGTAAATCTCCCAATATGAATCTCACATTTTATTTTTTGCATTTTCTGAAGCACATCTGCTAGAGTAATTAGATATAAACTCAGCATGTAATCTAATATTACATGAAAAGTTTAAACTACAGATAGCAGAAGATGGATGTGAAGAAAAATGAATTTTTATGTTATTCTCAAGAAGAAAGTCCATCTTTTATGAAATATATCCAATTCATAAGTAAGTCCCTATAGATATCCTAGATCATTGCAGATAACATACTTCTAGCTTCTGATATTATTGAAGTACTGTTTGTTGAAAAACTTTTATGTGAATAAGTAAAAAGAAAAGAGTGTGCAGCAAGAAGCTACAGGAAGAGAAGAAACATGATGACATTAACATGGAATTTTAATACAACAGATCTATTTATTAGGCTTTAATATGTCAACTAGTTTCTTGAAAAGTAGTATAGCTTGAATTAAAACAGCGTATTTTTCACAATGTTTTTCTTTATTCTTCTTGGTTCATAGTTATTGCGAAATTATTAAATATTACATTAACTGAAATTTAAAAAAAACTTGCAGTTCGTAACCATTCACAGAATTTGTGTTGCCTTAATTCATTAAACAAAATCTAGGGAGAAGTAAAACAGCACAGCCATTATATACATATAAATCAATGTCAAAGAGGAAAGAGGCATTTATGTTCCATTGTTTCCTGTTTTACCAAAAATGTGAGGCAGTTATTAATTGTAATCAATGGAACACATACCTAAAACATTAGCTATAAAATTGTTATACTTGTATTTCAGTGTGAGTTTCACTTATTTGATTATTTTCAAGACACAATTCGTGATGACAACATGATTGTGTTTATACTTATATGCAGCTATTCATAAGGTATGTAGATTGGAGTTCTAATGATCTAATTACGATATAATCTTTACCTTTTGTTTATTATCAGTATGCCATGAAGTTTATTTTGAAATCAACATTGATAAACATGATATTAATCTCATTAGTGGAAAATACTAAAGCATTCTGATTGATTATGGTCTCTACTTAGATTTTGCTCTTAATGTTGAAACCCTTTGAATGTTTAACTCTATGATGTTTGTGTTTTGGGCTATCAATCTACATTGAATAAGAAGAGAAGACAAGTAGAAGAGAACACAATTAGTTTGAGTATTATGTGTGTATATATATATATGTGTGTGTGTGTGTGTGTGTGTATATACATATACACATATATGTGTATATATGCATATTTGCATATATACATATGTATATATGTATACACACATATATACACACACATATATGTACATATATACATATATACATACACATATATATGTATATACATACATATGTACATATACATATATGCATATATACACATATGTGTATATATACACATGTTATATACATACATACATATATATATACATATATATATACATATGTTGTAGTTCAGTTTTTCTTGTTTTCATTTCCTTTCTTCATTTCCTATGATTTTAATCCCAATATTTGTACACATAAATTTCTAATTGTTGTTTTAAACTATCTTACTGTTGGTTAAATAATATACACCATAATGATTTAGATCTACCTAATCTTTGTACAAAATCTAATGAGTTCCCAAATACTCTTTTTCTTTTTACGTTTATCCAACTATTTTCATCTTTATAAGCTCCTGTATAAGGCAATGGTTCATCAGTTGGTTCAGGAAATGTGATGTTACTAACTTTATATTATGTGAGAAATCACCATTTATTTCCTATAAGGTAAGCTGGACTAAACTTAATCATAACTGTTGGGGGAATCTTTCTTTTCCTTTTATAATCAGAGGTCCCTTTTGTTTAGGACTCTCTGAACTACTGGGATAACTCTTTCTAACTTAGTTTAATTTATTAATTCTGTCTGTTATGAAATATCTGGAAATTTTAAATTTCTATATTTACTATGCGTGAGCCGCAAAACTGCTTGAGAAGATGTAGGAGTTTCTGTAGGCAGCGTCACATCAAATGCTAGCTTGATTGGGGCATTGCCCACATTTAATCTTTGGTCCCAGTCTTTATTATTTCGAGAAGCCATCTCTATTGGACTGGAAAGATACAACATGCTCTGTTCGCGGATCAATAGAAAAATAGCCAAAACGAGAATGAAGGCAACAAATCTACAGCCTAGAAGAATATAGTAAGAATAAAGGTAGAGGCTATAAAGATGCAGCCAAGTGTATGGGAAGCCTTGAAGCAACATCCCCTTTCTGCAGGCACGCTTCCTTGAAGCTCTTTGTCTAATGCAATATCTCACACAGATTCCGCAGGAGGTGACATGCAATTATTAAAATTTTATCTGGCCTTTGGTTGGTTCCTCCCCTGGCTAACTAATTCGTCCACTGTTCCTTATAGACATAACCCTAAGGTTTTATCTCTAGTTCATGAAGATTACAGAAATGGGCTTTGTGTGTCTACAATCAGTTTTCTGATTCTAAAATAAGTCATTTTGACACAATTATGCATCATGAAAAGCCAGAAGTAAAATCATTTTATATTAAATTTTATGAATAAAATTACCTTCATAATCACAAAATTGATGCAATCAAATGTCGGAAAAACTAGAATAAGTGCCTCTTAATATGAAATGTCATATTAAAAATCTCAATGACATTCGTATTTTTTAGTTTTTCTGCTATTTGTGATTGAACTCTGATTTTTACCAGTTCACCTTTCTTGCTCATAGCCAATGTTCTGGATTTCAGCTGTATTTTCAGGCCAGTTTTTGTTTGTGAAAATAAAAGTTTTCAGGATCTTTCTGACTGGACTGCCATTTAAGATTACAGATGTGAGTCAGAAATCTCCTTAGCCATTGAAATTTCAAATGCAAATCATTATTGCACCAAATTATATAATTAAGAATGTAACATGAGAAATTTTATAATTTTATATTCACAATTAAGATGTACTTAATTGGTATACGAAATCAACTAATTTGTCATTTACAATAAATGAACATTTGCATGATAATTTAAGTACCTTGGTTTTTAATAATTTCAAAAACAAGTGCGTAAAATAAATCATAGAAGAATTCATATTTTAGTGCATATTTTTTAGTGGGTAACACAGATATGTTTTTTAACTGAATGAAATGTTACTTAATCTTTCCTAAGGACTATCTTCTTAAAAATCCTCATCCTCTGATACTTCTTTCTAGAAGGATACAAAATCACTAACCATTGTGAATGAAATTTACTAAGAAACCATAGCACTAGGGAGACTAATTGACCTACACCTGCTGATAGTGGACAACCTTGGCAGGGAAAATTGTTGCAGAAAATTTTGAAATTTAAGCTAGGCATCAGTGGCTCACACCTGTAATTCTAGCTGCTCAAGAGGCTGAGATCTGAGGATCCTGGTTCAAAGCCAGCCCAGCAAGAAAGTCTGTAATACTTATCTCTAATTAACCACCAGAAAACCGGATGTGGCATCATGACGCAAAGTCGCAGAGCACCTGCTTTGAGCCAAAAACCTAGGGACAGCACCCAGGCCCAGAGTTCAAGCCTACGACCAACAAAAACAAACAAACAAAATATTTTTAAAAAATTGTAAATTACTGCAAATAAAATAAATTTCAAAGTTTAAAAGGAGTTAAATAAATGGAATAGAAAATCACTATCACAGCCTCAGTTATTTTTTATTAAAAATTGGTATATGACATCCCAATTTTGTCTCTGAGTGCATAGTTTAAAAAAGAAACAATGAAAAGAAAGAAAGAGTAAAGAATTGTACAACTGGGCTGGGAAGGTAGCTCAGTGGTAGAGCGCTTGCCTTGCATGCATGAGGCTCTGGGTTCGATTCCTCAGCACCACATAAGCAAAAAGAAAAAAGCCGGAAGTGGCACTGTGGCTCAAGTGGTAGAGTGCTAGCCTTGAGCTGAAGAGCTGAGGGACAGTGCCCAGACCCAGAGTTCAGGCCCCACAACCGGACCAAAAAAAAAAAAAAAGAATTGTACAACTACTTAAAGATAATAATAATAAAAATATTTTAAAAAAATCAACAATATATAAATAAACTCGCAGGTGCCCTGAAGAAGGAAAAATGAGTTCTATATCATCTTGGCATTATAGCATTGCTAACATCTTTGAAATAATGTGTTATATATTAATTATATATAAAAATAATATGTAACTTTTTGTTTCGTTGGTTTGTTTTCCTTTATTTTTTCCAGACAGTATCTTACTGTGTAGCTCATGTTGGCCTCATACCTTTGATACTCCTTCCTCATCCTCCCAAGAGCTGGGATTACAGGTGTGTACCATTATATTACTTACATTACTGTACCTAATAATTTCTCCAAACACCCATTCTGAATGAGATTCAGCAAGTGGCAGGAGGTAAATTCCATGTTATATTATTGTCTCATGTTCCATTTCTCTGAACCATTTTTCCTTACTTTTGTATGCCACTCACCTATTTATACACATTGTTTCTGTGTATAATTTTTTATTAGAAGACACTACTTCTTTTTTACATATATTTATTGTGAAAATACAATACAGAGGGGTTATAATTACATGAGCAAGGTAATGAATACATTTCTTATCAAGTACCATTGCCTCCTTCTTTATTTCCCTTCCCATCACTTCCCATCGCCTCCCCCAATCCCCACCCCTCCCACCTCACGAGAACCCCCCCCAGCCACGCCAAAGTTGTAACTTTCATGTTTTGACATAAAGTCTTGTACATCTCATTGTTGCAATGGGTCCACCTGTATTCCTATTTTAAAAATTTGTTTTTTCCCTTCCCTGTCACAAATTATACCAACATTACATACAGTGAAAAACAGGGGTTATACCATGGGGGAGGGACATACAAAGCAACAAATAAATCATCTCATAAATATGTAGAAACAATAGCAAGAAAGAAAAAAACATTTGAATCCTTATCTTGGTTCATTTCGCTTAACATCATCTTATCTGACTGTTTCTGCTTGTCTCAGATATATACTAGTTATTGCAAATAAGGGAAACCATGGGACCTATGTTTCTTTGGGCCTGGCTTACTTCACTTAATATAAATTTTCCAAACTCCATTTTCTAACAAATAGAGCAATGTTATTCTTTCTGATAAAGGCATAGAATTCCATTGTGTATATATACCACATTTTCTTGATCCATTCATCTACCGAGGGGCATCTGGGTTTTCCATAGCTTAGCTATGGTAAATAATGCTGTAATAAACATAGTTGTGCTGGTAGCTTTAGTATGGTCTTGTTTGTGATCATTTAGGTAATTGCCAAAAAGAGGGATTGCTGGGTCAGAGGGAAGCTCTATGTGCAGTGTTTTGAGAAACCTCCATACTACTTTCCAAAATGGTTGAACAAGTTTATACTTCCACCAATAATGTAGTAGGGCTCCCTTCTGGCTACATCTGTTGTTATTAGAGTTCTTGATTATAGCCATTCTAACTGGGGTGAAGTGGTATCTCAGTGTCATTTTGATTTGCATTTCTTTTATGGCTAGGGGGGTTGAGCATTTCTTCATGTGTCTATTGGCCATCCTTCTTTCCTCTTCAGAGAAGTTTCTCTGTAAGTCTTTAGCCCATTTATTTATAGGGCAGTTGCTTCTTTGAGGATTTGTTGTTAGGGGATTTAATTTTTTGAGTTCCAGGTATATTTTAGATATGAGACCTTTGTCCATTTTATGGCTAGTGAAAATCCTCTCCCAATCGGTGGGTTTTCTATTGATCTTACTAGCTATGTCCTTTGCCATGCAGATGCTCTGCAATTTCATGCAATCCCATTTGTCCAACCTTTCTTTGATTTGTTGTGTTTCTGGGTCTCTATTAAGAAAATTTCAGCCTGTGCCAAGGAGACCTAGGGTATCTCCTATTCCATCCTGTAATGTTTTCAGGGTGTCTGCTTTGACTCCGAGGTCTTTGATCCATTTGGAGTTGATTCTGGTACAGGGTGATTTATAAGAATCTAGCTTTAGTTTTCTACAAGTGATTAACCAATTTTTCCAGCACCATTTGCTGAAGAGTCTGTCTTTCATCCATTCTACTTTTTCAGTTCCCTTTTCAAAAATTAGGTGGCTACATGTCTGTGGGTTACTTTCTGGGTTTTCAATACTATTCCATTGGTCCTGAGGTCTGTTCTTGTGCCAGTACCAGTTGTTTTGATTACTTCAATTTTATTTCCGTTTTGAAACAACTTGGAAGTGTTCCTAACAGTAAGGGCCTATCCAGGCATTCCGTGCACCACTGCCAGGGCTGGGGTCACACTGTAGGAACTCCCCCTTTCTCACACCAACTATGGAGCCTGTTTGCACTCTAGAGTCTAGAGTCAGAAAATGATATACAGTTAGAGAGGGGAGGGTGGGACTAAGGGCCATCATGGACCTGCTGGGCTCCCACAGCTGCCTTTGTTAGTGTCAGGTTGTTTGGGGGTTTGGAAGCATGCTGATAGGCTGTGGGAGGGCTTGGAGAGGGGGCTCCTGAACTCCACCCGCCCCATCTGTTCTGGGGCCGGCCAGTCAGAACCCCTACCTCTTGCTGGGCTTAGTGGTCTGCCATTACAGGATGGTCTCTGCCAGACTGAAAGGGGTGTCCAGACTCAGGGAAGCAGCTTCCTCACCACCTCACCCAGCCTACATAGGATGGGGAATCAGGAAGATAACAAGAATTCAGAGCGGAGTGTCCTACTATCTCCTGCCGCAGGGCTTGGGACCTGACTACTAACCCTTCCCGAATCTCACCTAAAGGGGAATAGTACAAGGGTATCTAGTTGTTTTGATTACTATGGCTTTGTAGTAGAGTTTGAAATTTGGTATTCGTATTCCTCCTGCTCTGTTCTTTCTGTTAAGGATCGTTTTTGCTATTCGGAGTCTTTTATATTGTTCCATTTGAATTTTTGGATTGCCTCTTCCATTTCCTTGAAGAATGAGGTTGGAATATTGATAAGTATCGCATTGAGTTTGTAGATAGCCTTGGGAAGTCTTGCCATTTTCACGATGTTGATCCTTCCAATCCAGGAGCATGGGAGGTTTTTCTACTTTCTAAATACTATTTTGATTTCATTTTCAGGTTTTTAAAGTTTTCATCATAGAGGTCCTTCACTTCTTTGGTTAAGTTAATTCCTAGGTGTTTCTTTTCTTTTCTTTCATTTTTTTTTTTTTTTGGTGGGGCTATTGTGAATGGAGTTGCTTTCCTTATTTCAGCCATGCTTTTTCTCATTGTTGGCATACAGAAGAGCAATTGATTTTTGAGGGTTAATTTTATACCCTTCTACTTTGCCAATGTTTTGAATCAGATTGAGTTATTTGGGAGTGGAGTCCATGGGATTCTTTAAATAGAAGATCATGTCATCTGCAATGAGGGAGAATTTTACTTCATATTTCCCTATTTGGATCCTTTTTATGTTTTCATCTTGTCTTATTGCTGTAGCTAGGCATTCTAATACAGAATTGAAGAGAAGTGGAGAGAGTGAACATCCTTGTCTCATTCCTAAGTTAAGTGGATATGGCTTTAGTTTTTCACTAAGTATAGTTTTAGTTTTTCATTACGTATAATGCTGGCTATAGGTTGATCACATACAGCTTTTATTTTATTGAGGAATATTCCATGGATTCCTAGTTTTATCAGAGACTTCATCATAAAAGGGTGCTGAATCTTGTCAAATGCTTTTCCTGCATCTATTGAGATAACCATGTGGTTCTTATCCTTGCACTTGTTGATGTGATGAATTGTATTAATCGATTTGCATATATTGAACAGCTTTGCATCCCTGAAATGAATCCTGTTTGATCATGGTTTATGATTTTTTGGATGAATTGTTGAAGTCGATTGGCCAAAATTTTGTTGAGAAGTTTTACATCAATGTTCATCAAAAAAATGGGTCTATAGTTCTCTTTCTTTGATGAGTCCCTGTCTGGTTTTGGAATGAGGGTTATGATGGTTTCATAGAATGAGTTTAGTAGTGAACTTTCTCTTTCAATTTCATTGAAGATTTGGAGGAGTATTGGTGTGGGATCTGTTTTGAAGGCCTTGTAGAATCCACTGTAAATGCATCTGTTCCTGGGCTTTTCTTAGATGGGAGGTCTCTTATTACTATTTCTATTTCAATGCTTGGTACTGGCCTGTTTACATTGGTTTTACTCATCTTGGTTTTGTTTTGGCATGTCCATATTTGCTTGTAAAAGCTCCATTTCTGCCAGGTTCTCAAACATATTAGCATAAAGATTTGAGAAGTATTCCCCTGTAATGTTCTGAATCTTAGTTGTTTCTATGGTGATGTTTCTATTCTCATTTCTGATTTTGTTTATTTAGGTGTGTTCTCTTCATTTTCTGGTAAGATTTGCTAAAGGTCTGTCAATTTTGTTAATTTTTTTGAAGAACCAACTATTTGTTTTTTGATTCTACTTTTTTAATTTTAATTCGTTTAATTCTGATTTAATTTCAATTATTTCTTTCTGTCTACTAGGTTGGGTTTTACCTTGCTGCTTTTTTTGAAGGAGGTTCAGATCTCATTAAATTTTTGGTTTCAGATCTCTCCAATTTGTTGATGTAGGAACTCAGAGCTATAAACTTGCCTCTAAGTATTGCCTTTGCTGTGTCCCAGAGAAGCTGGTAATTTGTGTGTTCATTTTTGTTGAATATCATGGACATTTGAATTTCCCTTCTAATCTCTTCCATGAACCACTGGTGATTTAACAGTGTATTGTTCAGCCTCCATGTGTTACAGGACTTTCTTTGGTGGTTTTTGGTGTTGAGTTCTAATTTTATTCCCTTTTGGTCTGAGAAAGAATGAAAGGTATGAGTTCAATGTTTCTGAATTTGGACAAGTTTGCCTTATAACCAAAAATGTTGCTTATTTTGGAAAATGTTCTGTGTGCTGTTGAGAAAAATGTGTATTCTGATGATGCTGGGTGAAATACTTGGTAGATTTCTGCTAAATCTAGTTGATCCATGCAGTTGTTTAGATCTACATTTTCCTGTTGAGTTTTTGCCAAGTTGATCTATCTAGTGGGGAGGGTGGTGTGTTAAAGTCCCCAACAATTAATGTCTTTGGATTTATGTGAGATTTGAGGGGAAGTAGTGTTTCTTGGATAAATTTGGGTGCTCTGTTGTTTGGCAAATTGATATTTAGAATTGTAATATCCTCCTGAACAAGAGATCCTTTAATTAGTATGTAGCAACCATCTTTATCTCTTCTCACAAATTTTAATTTGAGTCTATTTTATCTGATATTAGGATTGCAACTCAGGCCTGTTTATGGAAGCCGTTTGCTTCATAGATTTGTTTGTTTTTATGGGCAAGGTGTGACTCCTGAAGGCAGCACATAGAAGGATCTAGCTTTTTAAACCAACTAGACAGTCTATGTTGCTTAATTGGAGAGTTAAACCCGGTGCCAGTGGCTCACACCTGTAATCCTAGCTACTAAAGAGGCTGAGATGTGAGGATTGTGGTTCAAAGGCAGCCTGGGCTGGAAAGTCTGTGAGACTCCCATGTCTAATAAACCACTAGTAAACCAAAAGTGGTGCTGTGGCTCAAGCAGTAGAGCGTTTGCTTTGAGCTGAAGAGCACAGGGACAGCACCCAAGCCCAGGGTTCAAGCCCCTCGACTGACCAAAAAAAAAAAAAAGAAAAGAAAAGAAAAGAGAGTTAATTTTGTTAATCTTGTGAGTTAGGACTGAGAGGTATTTGGTAGTTCCTGCCATGTTATCCATCTTCTTGGTGCCTGTAGCACCAAGAACCTGTGGGGTTCTTCCTATGGTTCTTGGATTCTCAGTTTGGGTGCGGTTTCTTGGCCTTTATCATGGTCTTGTTGGTTTTCTATGGGTAGGACATCTTTAAGAATCTTGTAGTGCTGGTTTGGTGGAGATATATTGTTTCAATTTTTCTTTTCTATGGAAGGTTTTTATTTGACCTTCGGTTATGAAGGAGAGTTTAGCTGGGTACAGTATTCTTGGTTGATAATTGTTTGATTTTAGGGCATGGCATACATCATTCCAGGCTCTTCTTGCTTTAATTGTCTCTGCTGAGAAATCTGAGGTGATTCTAATTTGTTTTCCTTTATAGGTAATTGATTTTTTTTTATCCATGACAGCTTTAAGGATCTTTTCCTTGGTCTGTGTTGATCCTGTGTGGATTATAATGTGACAGTGGGATGTCCTATTCTGGTCTGGTCTATTTGGAGTTCTAAAATATTCTTGTATCTGAATAGACCTACCTTTTTGCATGTTTGGGAAGTTCTCTGCTAAGGTCCTTTTAAATAAATTTCTTAGACCATTAACTTCTGTCTCTAGGTGCTCCTCTAAACCCATTATCCTCAGATTAGGCCTTCTGATGGTGTCTTCCAAATATTGAATGGATCTATCATAATTCTTTGATTTGTCTTGGATAGTGGTATGTTTTTTCTCTATAATATCTAGGCTGTCTTCAATCCCCGACATTCGATCTTCTGCATAGTCTAACCCACTGTCAAGATTTTCTAATTTTTTTAAATTTCCTTTCCTTTTAATTGGTTGGTTTTGATGACTTTAAATTCTTTGTTGGAGCTTTGTTTTAGATCTTGTATGAACTACTTTACTTCCTTAATTTGGTGTTCAGTATTAACTCTCAAATCATTTAGTTGACTGGTTATAGTTTCCTTGGACTCCCCTTCCTTCTGTCAGGCTCCATTCATCATTCCCTTTGTGGTCTCCCTGAATTCTTTCAGCTGTTTTTTTTTATCGATTCCATGAAGGTCTCTATTGATCTTTGTCCATTCTCATCCTGCTTTCACAACTCCTCTATTACTCTTTGATTGGCTTCCTCACTTTCACAAAATTCCTATAACTCACTTTGACTGTTCTCAGCCTGCTCATGCAATTCCTGTCTTTCTCTTTGATTGTTCTCAGCCTGCTCAAGATATTCCTGTATTAATCTTTTAGTAGCTTCGGCATGCTCATGAGATTCCTGTATTAATTTTTGTTTTGCCTCCTCTTACTCCCTATCATGCTCACACTGAGTCCTTTGCAAGTTTTCAATCTTTTCATTCACCATGTTTACCAGTAGTGTTTGTAGAGCTTTTTGGGAACTCTCCTCTGGATTATTCATTAACTATTCTGTCACCTGATTATCATGAGTGGGAGATACCTGGACTTGCCATTTTTCTTGTGTTTTTCTGGCTTGTTCTGCCAATTTGGTATGAAAGTAACACCAATTTTGTGCTAGAACACTATTTTAAGGCAAGCATCAACCAGAGTCCTGTAGTTGTACAGTCAAAATGGCTGCAGATACAATCTAGTTCATCAGATACGATCTATTCCACATCAAACAGCTGTGTATTAATTGGCTAAGAACAGCAAAGAAGGATTTGGTAAACCAGGAATTGTTAGGTTTAGGGAGAAATGTGGGGAAAAATAGGATTAGAGGCATGTGGAGAGGTAAAAGGAGAGCGAATTTAACGAATTCCATATCTCAGAGAGGGAAATGGATTGAACAGAATTAGAGGAGAGAGGGAAAAATAGAAAAAAAAAATGGGAAAAATTTAAATTTAAAAAGTGAAACACTTAAAAATTATGTAAGTTTAAAGAAATTCTATTGAGAGAAGAAAAGGATAGGATGAGAGGAGGGGAGGGATAGATAGAAAACATGAAAAAATAAAAATTCTTAGTTACTTCAAAATTATATAGGTGTAAAGAGATAATAGTGCTATTAAAGAAGTTAAACCTAAGAGGTTGTGAATTGAGTAATAAATTTCTGGATTTTGTATGTACACAATGGGGGATAAAGTCTAATAATGACTATGGGTATATATCTGGGAATTAGCAGAACAGCAATTAAGTCACACACAAAAGAAAGAAAGAGAGAAAAAATGAAAATAATAATAAAATGGACCAAAAGGTCAAAAGAGGTTAATTTTAAAAAAGCACACTCACACACATATACACCTAAAATAATTATGAGAGGGAAAAATAAAAGATTAATAGAAAACAATTTTTGAAAAAAAATAAAAATTTAAAAAGTTACAAAAAAAGAGTTATTTGATTTTTTTTTTGGGGGGGAGCGGGGGAAATGGGAAGATCCTATATCTCCCCTGTGTCCACAACCAGTCTCTGGTGGAGTCACTGGTCTGCTTTTGGTATTTGTTTTTCCTGGGGGTTGGTTGTTTTCTTATGTCAGTTTGTTTGAGCAGGCAGAGAAATGCTCTACATTAACCAGGATTTTGTGATCCTCCTCCCAAGCTAGTTCAGTGGGGGGGGGGAGATTTTCTTTGAGTATCACAAAAGACAGAGATGGCTGTTTCCTGTAGTTTAGATGCTGTGATGTGGCTAAGTTCTGAGTAGGGCTAAGGCCTTTCAGCAAACAGTAGCTTTTCCTTGAGGGGCTACCTCCTGAGACTCTCACAGAGTCCAGGCTGGAGAAATTCTCAGGGTTTTATGTTTACTGAGTTTCAATTGTTTGTCTATGCTGCTGTAAGGAGTGGCAGCCTCTGGCTCTGTTTACCCAGTGAAGAAAGCCACTCCTCAGGTGCAGAGTTACCTCTGTCTGTGCTAGGTAACTTTCTCCTGGGTGAAGCTGAACCTAGCAGGTCAGGTCTGGTTCCTGTGATCTGACAAATGACTCTCTTGTTTTCTTCCAAGGCCTGAGTTGGAGCTAGCTGCTCAGCTGGGCCTTTGTCAGTATCTAAGATGGAGATCTCTGGTGGTGGGGGAGGGGTGGCCTTCCCTTCTCTGCTCCCTGTGAAGGAGTGAGGATGTCAGGGTTCTACTCACACCAGAGTCTTGGTTCCTGGGCTGTCTCTGGTCTGTGATCTACAGGATGAAGATATCTGCTCCTTGTCAGTTCTTGCTGGTGTTGAGTGGAATCCACTCACCCTCCATGTCTTGTGTCTTTGTCCCAGGCAGCTATGGCCACCACCGTTGCCACTGCTGCAGCTGCAGCTGGAGCTACTGGCAAGTGCTTAGATCTGTCTCCTTGCCTGGATTTTCCCTCTCTGGCCAAACTCTCTGTACTGTGATGGCACACTTGGAGTGATTCTCTAGCCTCGGGCTGTTCACTGGAACACTAAAACTGCTTTCTATGAAAGAGCTTGTTTAGCCTCCAGCTTCTACTCCGCCACCTTCCTCCAAATTGAGAAGACACCACTCTTAAATTAAAAGAATCTTCCAAATGTTACAGAACCATCCCGATGTTTTGGCATAAAATTAGAATTCTTGAGATGAAGTTTTATAGTGTATTTCTCACATTTTATTTCAAGTATTTTCCCATCTCATTGTGTTCAAATCAAGTGAGTGCAGTTCTGACTTACTGCATGAATTAAAACTGAAAGTTGCCATAGGATGAAAAGCTGTCTTGGCTTAAACAAAATGGAGCTTTATTTTAGCATACTTGAAAAAAGAAAAAAAAAGGAAATGTAAAGAATGATAAAGCCTTTCACGGTGATTTATTCTATACATGCAGGGGATAATAAGAACTGAAAATTAGTCATAATCACACATAGACTATTTTTCCTGTTTATATCTATTTATCTAGAAAGACAAGTTATGTTTTCTTTCTGGGATGGCTCTAGTGCCAGAATCATTGCTTTGTAATCATTATTAAGTATAATCAGAGTTATGCAAACATGATCACTATACCATCAAGACAGCTGACTTGACATGATCACTATATCACAAAGATAGCCTCTACAACTACTGAGAAAGTAGTAGGTGGGGAAAAGGGAAAGCACAAATAAACTGAGTAATGTCATGCATGATTCATGTCTGGTGGGATAGAGAAATAATGTGTAGCATTCCCTCACACTAATCAGAGTGACACACATTTAATCTTATCAGTTATTTCTGGAATTTTTCAGTTAATATTTTCAGACTGGTGACTATGAGTAACTCAAACAGGAGAAAGAAAAACCATGAGTAAAGGAATTATTAAATGTACAAATGATTCATTACAATCTGTGTTTGTATTAAAAGTTGACTACCTTGAGTGTGTGTGTATGTGTGTGTGAGTGTGTGTGTTTGTGTGTGTGTAAATAATATGGTAAAGAATAGTGTGATGGGTGCTTTTGTTCCTCTAGAAATTTGTTTCTCAAGTTTATTTCACCTTAAATTTTAGAGAACTTTCTGCTACATTCTAACAACTATTTATATTTATATCTCACATAAATCAAGATCAGGAAAAATCTCTATTACAAACTTGTATAAACCCCAATGAAGTCATGAGAAATTGAATTAAAAAAATTGAAATTTCTCATATCATGGATTTCCTCATATTAAAAATAGAACAGATCTTGAATATTAATATATTCTTGATTTCTTTGTACTATGAGATCAATTTAAAAGGCTTTATGGGTAACATCTCAAATTCAAGGAATTATTTATTGACTTCTTGAATTCACATGCATTCTGAAGCCCCGTGCATGGCAGACTACATTCTGAATGAGTATGGTTACTGAACTTACTAAGATCAATTCTTCATTTTGTATGTGTTTTGTGTACATCACAGATATTTGTCAATTACAAAATTAAAATAACAAAATTGATATAAAAAACATGATTTGGATTATATTCTAGTGTTGTGCCCAGGTCGCAGGACCCCCACCAAGAAGACCACCGAGAGTCAGACTCTACAGCTGTTTTAAGGTGTTATTTAAATGGGCTGCAGCTCGGGCCTCATCCTACACTCTGACACAGCTGAAACTAGGAGGAGAGCCCTGAGCTAAAGATTTGTAGGGCTTATAAAGGCACATAACCAACCAGGTGTTTGGATTACTACCATGTGTTGCTCTGCTAGACAGAATTTGGTGATCTTAGGTTTAGTTTAAACAATCAACAAGTGGTCGCTGCCTCAAAAATGGAGTTAACCCTTCATTCCCCCCTTGACTTATGGTCCTGAGACACAATCTTGTGGCTCCAGCCCAAAACTAAACTCCAACTTCTCCCGACATTGAACAGGTATAGTCCCTCTCTGACCTTAGCCATACTATTTCTTTTCTTGAGGCCAACGGAGAGTGGTTGGGTAGGATGCTGGGAGACTTCTCATGTTTCCCCATGGTCGTGCAGGGCAAAGGGGTCAGCTGATCTGGCATGGGAGCAGTGGATCCAAGCAGCAATGCCATCCACCTTAAGGGCAGTGAGGGTAGCCAGTAGCATCATGTAAGGTCCCTCCCACCGTGGTTCGAGATCTCAAGTTGTGCCTTTGAACAAACACCCAATCCCCTGGTTTAAACAAATGGGGGGTAAGAATAGAAGCAGAATCATATAATGCTCTAAGCTGGAGCCACAAGATAGTCAAGTTTACATAGAAATTCAGTATCACTCAAATCAGCAAGCAATTCAATCTGAAGGCTAGGGATATTGGGTGGAGGGTGTCCATACATTATTTCAAAAGGAGTAAAGCCAAGCTGATAGGGTGAATTTCTTACTCTAAACAGGGCAAAAGGAAGGAGCAATACCAATCTGTGCCAGACTCCAAGGTCAATTTAGTTAAGGTCTCTTTTAGAGTCCAATTCATTCTTTCTACCTGCCCTGAACTCCTGGGTCTATAAGCACAGTCCAATTTCCAATCTGTCCCCAGTGCCAAAGCTATTCCCTGACTTACTTTTGAGATGAAGGCCGGTCCATTCTCTGATGCGATGGTGGATGGGAAGCCATACCTGTGTAGGATTTCTTCCAGGATCTTAGCAACAATGTTCGCAGTCTCATGTTTTGTTGGGTAGGCTTCAACCCATCCTAAAAAGGTATCTACAAAAACTAGCAAATATTTATATCCATATTTTCCAGTTTTAATTTCTGTGAAGTATACTTCCCAATACACACCTGGCCTATCTCCATGGAGGCAAGATCCTTTTGTAACCAGTTGATTGGGGGCATTGGTGAGCTAACAGGCTTTACATTTTTTTTTTTTTTTGTCAGTCGTGGGGCTTGAGCTCTGAGCCTGGGCGCTGTCCCTCAGCTCTTCAGCTCAAGGGGAATGCTCTACCACTTGAGCTTCAGCGCCACTTCCGGTTTTCTGGTGGTTAATAAACAACAAAAAAGAAGCTCAAGGTCTCTCCTGCCCGGGCTGGCTTTGAACTGCGATCCTCAGATCTCAGCCTCCTGAGTAGCTAGGATTACAGGCGTGAGCCACAAAGGCTTTACAATTTTTAACAATGTTCTCAATGAGTTGATTCCCTTCCTAATTTTTACTTCTGAGTGTCAGAGCAAGTCTTACATTCTTTGGGTTCCCATGTGAGAGGCCTGATGGATTCTCTTAAGAATCCCCTTGCCTAATCTTTGTGGCAAGATAAGTTTCCCCTCACCAGTTTTCCACCAGTCTTTATTTTCTTCTCTGCCTGAGGGTTTATAGGCCATGGGAATTTATCCAATCTAAGTCTTCTTGGGAGTACTGAGGCTCAGGAAGCCAAGCTCGTCGTCCTGGGACTACTAGAGTGAGTACTTCCGCTCTGGGCTGGATGGCCGCTCCTTAGCTGCCTGATCGGCCAAGTTATTTCCTTTGGTTATTGAATCAGTCCCCTTTTGATGGCCAGGGCAGCATATAATGGCAATATTTGCAAGTTCCCATAAGGCCCGGATGAGGCTTAAAATTTCTTTTGTTTTAATAGTCTTTCCCTCAGCTGTCAGCAGCCCCTTCTCTTGGTAAATGGCTCCGTGGACATGCACAGTGGCAAAAGCATACTGACTGTCTGTGTAAATGTTTAGTCTCTTCCCTTTCCCCATTTGTAGGGCTTTTGTTAGTTCCACTCGTTCTGTTCTTTGTGCAGACGTTCCCTGGTGGAGTGCTTCTGCCCACACTATCTCAGTGTGCGTGGTGACTGCTGTGCCTGCTTACCTTTTTCCATCTTGAATGAAACTGCTCCAGTCTGTGAACCAGATATGCTCAGCATGCGATAGTAATGAGTCCAACAAGTCTGGCCTGAGACTATATACTTGGGCCATGATCTGCTCACAGTCATGCAGGGGCACTTCCAGCAGCAGAGTAGCTGGGGTTCCTTCCTTTCCTGTCTTTGCTCCTCTGTCTCTCTCTTATTGTAAACCTTTTCTGCCGCAGCTACTAGATCCCTAATAGACTTTTTGCCAAGTCTGTCTAGAGCCTGCAATTTTCGCTTTATATCTGGTGCAGCTTGATTTATATAGGCAAACATAATCATTTGATCTGACTCCTGGGTCTCAAGATCATATGGGGTATATTGATTGAAAGCTTCCATGAGCCACTCAAGATATGCTGCTGGACTTTCACTTCCTCCCTGTCTAACATCATAAACTTTGGCCATAATAGTAGGTCGGCGAGCCGCCGCCTTGAGACCTGCCAACAGAGCCTGGCAGTAGACTGTCACTCCCTACCTTCAACCGTATTGTAGTCCCATGTTGATCGGAGCTCAGGAAAATAGGCAGTGATCAGGGCAGGATCCATGATGGGGTCTCCTGTGGGGCCAGGGATATGTTTCCGGGCTGCCTCTTGGATATGGTCTCTCTCTTCGGTGGTAAAAAGGACCTGTAAAAGCTGACTACAACCATCCCAAGTGGGCTGATGAGTAAAGAGAATAGTTTCAAGCAAACAAATTAAATCATGGGGTTTCTCAGAAAAGGGGTATTTTGAATGTGCCAGTTGTATAGATCACTGGTAGAAAATGGCCAATATTGGAATTGCTGTTGACCATCCGCATCCACAGGACCTAAGTCGCGTAAGGGAAAAACAGCTGCATTAAAAGGGGGGTTGATCCCACAGTGTTGTTGAGTGACTAGCCCCTCAGAAACTTTGAGGGCAGGTGCCAAGGGTTCTGCTACTGGTTCTATAGCTCCCTCCTCCTCCTCTTAATCATTCTCAGGTTCTGCAAAAGGAACCTGGGAAGGGCAGTATGGAGGAGGAAACATTTCTTCTTCCAAGTTGTCTCCCTGAAAAACCAGGGGGTACAATTTCTTTTCCTATTTCTTAGTTTCTTTTTGTAAGTCTAGGGGACTAGATGGAGTGGTGCCATGGTTTCCAGTCCTGTCAGTTGTACAGTCCAAAAAAACAATAAATAGTACAAACAAAACACACGCAGGCCTCATAGGTATGAAGTGGAAATCTCCCGAATTGGTCCCCTGACTCCTGTCACTGCGGGGTTCCACACCCATGCCCTACACCAGAGGGAGCAGACCCACAGTGGGCAAGTTGGGCCTCGGTTAGGAGGCCCTCTTGGTCAGTTCAGGCAACACTGAACCGACCCACACCCCACAATTCTCACAGCGGGGTTCCAAGGACCCCCGCCCCACAATTCACATGGCGGGGTTCCAAGCCCCCCCACACACACACAAGAGGATCTGGGACGTCTCCCAGTTCCTCCTGGGTTGTCGTGCAAGCGCGTCTGCTTCGACAACCCTTTACACAATACAAATTGGAGCAGCCATCCTCACAAAGGAAAATGAAAGTAAAACAGACAATGACAGGACAAGACAAATTAACAAAGATACGCTGTTTTACGTTTGGAATTTGAGGTCTCCGAGGTCTTACCTTTGGAGTTTGAGGTCTCCGAGGTCTTTGGGGGGATCTCAGATGAGCCCCCACTAATATGTTATGCCTACGTCGCAGGACCCTCACCAAGAAGACCACTGAGAGTCAGACTCTACAACTGTTTTAAGGTTTTATTTAGACGGGCTGCAGCTAGGGCCTAGTCCAACACTCCAACACAGCGGAGCCTACTACGAGAGCCCCTAGCTAAAGGTTTACAGAGCTTATATAGGCACATAACCAACCAGGTGTTTGGATTACTACCACGTGTTGCTCTGCTAGATAGAATTTGCTGATCTTATGTTTAGTTTAAACAAGCAACAAGTGGTCACTGCCTCAAAAATGGAGTTAAACCTTCACTAGGAACTAACTTTATATGATTTTGTGATGTGGTCAAAGTCAAGATCCCAACAAGAGTGTTCTCAATATAATACCCAGCATCTCCATGCAATTTCATCTTCTATTGCTCCTCTTTTCATTCTCAAACTAGGTTGGGAAAAAAAATCCATACAATGGCATAGATCACAGAATGTTTTGAGCATTTATTTTAGGGTTATGCTAACCCTTTACCACCATCAATATCATCCTACAAAACTAGGGAAATAATATTGTTCTTTTACAGAAAAGAAGGAAAGATTCATAGTATCTTATTGTCAAAACAACACAATATTCTACTCGTAAATAAACTAAATCAGTTTGGTGACCCTGTTTAATCTGCCTGTGTGCTAATCATAACTCGCTGTTGTGTTTCAAATCAGAATAGAACTAATTAAGGTACTTCTTATCTTTGGAGATTATTCTTTGTCCTACAATTTAGAAATTTGTTTTGAAAAATTCCCTTTCATGGTTCTAATAAAGTAGATCTCCCTTAAATGAGTACTCATCATTGTTCCTATACTTTATCAAAGCAGAGGTTATTAGCCTAGCATAAACAGTAAAGCTTCTATTCTACTTTTAATAGCTATATTAAATAATAGAATTTTTATGAGCCAGTAGTAATTTCCCTAACGTTCAGAAATATGTTACCTCATAAGTCTATGTCTGTTTAAGTACATAATGGTTGTTATTATCTGTTCATAAAGGTGGAAACTAAGCCTTGACATGCACAAGACATGATTTCCTATTATACAAAAACCTATGTGGGTAATTCATATCTATTTGAAATAAATTGTATTATGACAGTAAACTAAGAAGATCTTAAAATAGGTTGAGTCAGCATTTTAAAATAGCATTACAATGCTATTTTTAAGTAATACAAAATGTCTCTATATTTATGCCATGTAACACTCATCATTTGCTTATGCATATAAAAATTAAAATAGACTCAATGTCCATGTCAATACTTGCCCTGGAAAATAATTAAAATATACATTCAGTAACTGGCAACGCTTGAGATTTGATGCTTCCATGCATAATACCTTAACCTCTTGGAATACTGTTCAAGAAATTATGAATATTAAAGAAAGTATATGTGTCAGTTATTTCATTTGTGAACATGTATATTCACTTAGAAATTTAATGACAGCTCTTTAAAAGAAGATTGTTACACAGAGGAAATATGTAAACTCTATCATTTATATGATATTATCTTCACACTGTCAAATGAAACTTAAGCCTGTAATATTTCTTTCCCAGAACATTTACACATGGCTTCCACTTTCACAGTGATCTCTACTACTAGTCATGTCATCTGCATTCTAGGCTGGCAACATAAGGAAAAAAAATAGACATATACCACTCTATTGGATTATATCAATTAAAAAAACACAAAAATTATTTTTAATTAATCTTAACACAATTACACTTAGATATCAGAAAATCTAGGAAATACGGATTGATAAATTTGTTTTGTCACTGAGATAAAGTCTATGATCACTAGAAATTGAGCAACAATGTCTTATGCCATTAACTTGTATATGAAGTACCGTAAATGATTAATTTGTTTACTTTTATGCTGATAATGGGGCTTGAACACAGGGCCTAGTGGTGCCTTTTAGCTTTTGTTTTAAAGCTGAAACTCTACCATTTGATTGACAGCTCCATCTCTGTCTTTTTGTTAATTAATTGTAGCTAAGAGTCTGCATGGGTATACTTGCTCAGGTTCGCTTCAAAAAATGATCCTCAGCACTCAGGTTAATGAGTAGCTGATATTACAGGCATTGTCCCCCAGTGCATGTCTGTGATTATTTTAATAAGAAAATAGAAAAAAAATAGTAAAGAAATGATGTCCAAATTAGTTGATAGGTACTTAAGCACTGTTGATCTGAGAACAAACAAAAATCAAAACAAAACAACAAAAATACTTGCTTTTCTAATAGCGATCAATTATATAACATACAAAAGAATAGAGCATGACTGTTACAATTTCAGTTTGGCATGTTTATCTCCCCAAACTCCATGGTTAGGTACAATAATCTATATATTGATTAACAAGGGACTCCAATGTATTCATCCTTATCACATAAAAGATATAAGCATACAATAAAAATTTCTAGAGCAAAATGGCAAGTTATCTTAAGAACAGAGGAAAGTGAGAACATATTTGGCTTGTATTCATTTTGTTTTATATTTTGACACTACTTTGAAATTTACTGTTTGTTTTAGAATTATTAGAATTGTGAAAGCAGGAATCAAACACATATAAATCAAAATGTCAGTTGTACTATTTATTAAGAAACAATGAAGGTCTGGTTATACAGGGCTTTAGGCATTCATTAGCTGACAGAAACTTTCCCAGGAAGCTTCAGGACTAAAGAACAAGAGTGTGTCCTTTGAATTGCTGTGTTGTGTAGTGTCAGACCACAGACAAGTGTGTGCACGGGAGAAATGCAGGTCCAAGTTCATTTCCTGAAAGCTCGCCATTCTTATATAGAATGCTTTTCCTCATGTAATATGTAAGTGAGGATTGACACAGTCCATAATTTATTATTGGAATAAAGAGAAATTGATGAAAAACAGTTTTGTTTTTCAAACATGAGCAGTAAAAACAATACTGGAATTATATTATAATTTTCAAATGCTTATCTCTCTAGGTGAGACATTTCACTACAGACATTATATGACCTTTAAATCCCTCTAGAAAGACTGTTGATATGCCTTTTCAGTTAAGAAATAATTAATATATTTTGTTTAATTAATCAAAAATGTATTCTTATTATGCAGGATCAAGTAAGCCATTAAAATTTCTGTTTATGAAAAACACCAGTAATTACTTTATATTATGTGTGTTAGGAGAAAAATGACTGTGTTCTCTAATGTAATTTTACACTGTACCATTCTAAATACTTTCATTTAAACACAATGATTATAAAAATGTTTTGTGCATAGAAATATTGTTGAATGCATTTTAAATTATAATAAAGTATATGGATTCTCTGTGTTGAATTATTTTAATTCTTTTACTTTAACTAGAATTCTTAAAGAGTATGTACATTTGCATAATGCTGGTAATCCATTTTCACATTTTCTTTATTAGCTGTTAAGATATACCATTTAATAGGTAATTGTATGTGTTTATTATCCATGATTATCTCTAGATATGTCTGCATTTTCTTTAATTATTCTATGAAATCTAACTGCAAAACCAAAATGAAGTCATCTCTTTGCTCAGTAGAGGATATTGCACTATTATGTATATACAAAGTTTTCTATATATCTGCTTCAACATTTTACTTGGAAAACAGAGAACAGAATACCACTACAATATATTAGGTTGCAAGAAAAAATATATGATGTAAAAACTTTATTTTTCTCCCTATACACTTTGCATATTCCATACTTGCCAGTGGTAGTACTCACGTGAGCATGTAGTTTTCAAATACAAAGAATACTGAGGACTTAGAATGTGGCTTCATTGTAGAGTGCTTGCCCACCATGCATAAAGCCCTGGGTTCCATTCCTCAGTACCATATACACAGAAAAAGCTGGAAGTGACACTATGGCTCATGTGGTAGAGTGCTAGCCTTAAGCAAAAGCAGCTCAGAGACAGGACCCAGGCCCTGAGTTCAAGCCCCAGGAATGGCAAAAACAAACAAACAAACAACAAACAAACAACAAAAAGAATACTGTGATGAGATAACTTACAATAATTATATATTGTATATGTGTATCAAATATAGCAACAGTTTATAATGTCTTATGGTATATTACAATAGTGTTATATTGCATTGTACTATCATATAATTATACAATACATGATATAGTATATATTTTATACAAGTATAAAAATATAGCATTTATTGATAAGCATATGACAAAGGTCAATTAGAATAGTAGTAGGAAAACCTGAGAAAAACTGAATTATTATCAATGCTCTCACTACATTTCTGTCACTATGAGGATCAATTTTAGCTATGTAAAGGAATTTAAAATAAGTTTTCTCTATTAATCATTACCTTGATGAAGGATCAAAATGTATATTCAAGGCCTTCTTTGAACATGAACAATCAGAATCATCCTGTTTGGAATCAAGTCATCAGGATTTTATATCTTTGGACATTTATTGCTACTGAAGTCATGCCCCTCTTACAGCTGAGACAGTCTTTGACAATCTTTGAGGGGCTGACCACTGAAGTTTTCCTGTACATAATGTTGCTTCCAAAAACTGAGAAAAAATTCCATTCATGAAGAACTTCTCTCCTTCACAATGTGTTTGCCTTTTAGCGCAAACCCCCAAACGAACAAATAAACAAAAAAATACTTGATCTTAATATTGTTTCCTTTAAAATCCCCAATAGCAAGATATCATAGGTCCAGCATTTTTAATAAGTATTTCTGTTTATGCAATTTCATAAATCCCTTCAGACATAACCCAAGACCCAAACATGCCTTTGATTCTAACATCTTGACTGGTTGTATACTAAATCTGCCATGAAAATATGTACTGCTGCAAGTTTACAGTTAAGTTTTAAAGGATTATTGGCAAATCAATTAGTTTCATTGCATATCCCAATAGCCAAAATGTTGTAGAAATTTAAAGAGAACAAACTCTTTGACATTGAAATGCTCTCTGGGACAGAATGTGGGGTAAAATTTTAAAGGCAATTCAAGTAGTGCAAGGCTGTGAATGATTTATTGGCTGTCTGCCTGTCTCCAATGGCTGCCATTCAGTGCTATGTGTGGCATCTTTCAGATAGCTTGAACTTCTTCAAGCAAGAAAGTTCACTATAAAAAATGCAACTGAATTTCAGCCCATGAAGAGAAAAGTGTGATGTTTGTCTTAACGTGAAAAAAGACTTACTGGAAAGAAAATATTCACAAAACCTCTCTGAGACCACGTATTTCAGTAATGTCATTTCCACAGATTTCAATCCCAAGACACAGAACTTCACTTAGATAGTGAATAACTTGTCTAGTCACTCTGCATTTCAAGGTTCTTTCTATTTTCTGTATGTTTAAGTCAGTGACTGAACTTGGCAATTAGAAGTAGATGAGCACTTAAACAAAAAAGCCAGTTAATTTTCTTGGCTTTCCTATTTCCGTGCTGAGTTAGAGAAAAGGCTAAGGAAAAGTAATGATTTTAAACATGGAGATCACATTAGAGGAATGGAAAGATTCAAAAACATTTCCAAGGCTCATTGCAATTCTCACTAAATCAAAGTCTTCTTTCATTACCACAAATACTTAACATTTGGTAATGTCTATTTTTGGCAATGCTAATTTATTTTTTCTAATAATCAGTACAGGTGATGTTAATGAAAGACAATTGGGATGTAAATAAAAAGGGAATCTAGAATTGGCTTATTATTGGCTCTGGTTGCTTTCTTAGAAACACACTAAAATATTACATATATACATTTCTCAGAATTTTTCTATGGTGTTATAGAAATAAGAGATTTCCACACTCAGGTTCTTATGACACTGATGCTAGCTCATCAGATTGTAAGTTGCCCTAAAAATAAAGATAGGTAAAAAAAGAAACAATTGGTAAACAATGGTGAAAGTAACTTCTAGGAGAAATTTAAAATATACTCATGTCCCTTCAAACAACAATGTAGATCTACCTACATTAGCATGTCCCTGCATCCTGTTGGAGTTTCCTCCCACTCAGACTCTAAGAGATAACACAGGGATGAGGAGCTGGGGAGAGAAACCTCCTGAGTTTCAACTATGCTTTTTCATCTCACTCTTGTAACCCTTTGCCTCAGGAAGCAAGGGTATGAAACATCAAATGCATTCAATATTTGCCTCAGGTTATTACTGAAGAACAATTGAAATGAAACCCTCTGGGTAAGCCACTTAGCTTTTGTCAATAGTTTGCTTATTAAAACTTGCTTCAAAACTGTAAGAGCATGACCACCTATGCTCAAGGACATTCTCTTCATTTTACCCAATTGTCTTCAGTTACTCACTTTCAAATACTTATGTTCACTTTCCCAACATACACACAGACAATCAAGAAACTATGTCATAGTTGCTTTTTGATTGGCTCAATGGGTTTTAATAAGCATACCATTACTTTAATAAGAAAGTTGTTAATAAAATATATTTTTGAGTAGATAGATGTTCATTGAAAACTAGATAACAGTTGTTTATTGAAAACTAAAAATAAAGTTTAATGCACATCCTTGTATAGTATGTTGTGCTGAGATCTATATTATAAAGAGATCTCAATGACAGTCACTATCCTAGCAAACACATATTGTTGCACACGTTTCCTTATGAAAACATGTAGGCTCGTCTGTGGAGTATACATTCATACCTGCATGTGTGTATCTTTGTGGTGGGGCACCATGTAATAATTGGGCAGCTTAATTATTCAACTAGGAAAGTACCTCAATAAGCAAAATACCATGTTTAATCAACAGTACAATAGCCCCCTACAATAGTATAAGCCATATTTAGAGAAGAATGCAGGCTTGGTTTGCTGGCTCATGCTTATAATCCCAGCTACTTAAAAGACAAACCAGAAGGATTGGCATTTTAAAGACAACCATTAAAAATTTAGGAAAACCATCTCTCTACTGAAACAGTCAGGCAGCTGTGACTTATGCATGTAATTCTTGTACTTAGGAGCCTGGGATTCAGGAAAAAAAAACAAACAAACAAATAAAACAGCACAAAGCCAGCTTAGGCAGGCAAAACTTAGATTCTATCATCAAAATAACCAGCAAAATTCTGGGTTGCAGGTATGGCTCATGTGGTCGAATGCCAGCTAAGCAAACTACAATCTAAGAAAGTGTCAGGCTTGAGTTCAAACAGTATAACATACAAACAAACTTCTTTATAAACAAGTTTGAAGTGATAGTGACTTCATAGGAAGAAGGAGGTCCCAACTTCAAGAAAGTAGAAAAAGAAAGTAAATTCTTATTTATCAGTGTTCATTTTAGTACTGAGTTTTTACTATTGATTGTGATCATTTTTACATACATGCAAAATCATATAATCCCTTTTGCACAAAGGAGCAGAATCAATGCAAGTTTTTAATTTTAATCAAAACTAGAAATTTTGAAGGATGAAAACAAAAGTTATAACCATCTTAAAGATCTGTATGAGAGTCTAATGTTTCTTTTTCAGAAATTCAAGTTTGTATTTCAGCAAATGGACAGCTCTGCACAATGTGGGGTTGTGATATTTTTTTAAAACTCATCTATGCTGCAGAAGTACATGTCATCTTAGGGAGAAGGCAATCACAAGCAGTAATCACACAGAAAATCACAACAGACATGCTCTTTTCACTATGCTCAAGCATACTTAGCCCTCTGGAGTATATACACAAAAGCCATATGAGGAAAACGTATCACCAACACTTCAGGGGAAAGAAATAACAAAACAAAACAAAAAGAAACAAAAAAAAAAACACTTGAATGACACTCAGAGGCCCTAATCAGTGTGTGTGTGCAAAACCAGGCGCTGAAAAAGTGATTGTTATTGTGAATTGTACTGTCAAAAATTTCTAAGAGCAACTTTCTCTGCTAAGCAGTGATATCTTTTCCTACCATTCTTCATTTCTATTATTTGAAATTTCATCGGCTTAATGCCAGACTGTGTTTTATGATACTGAAAAACAATTACATCACATCCATAATAGTTTAAAAAGAAGTCAGAGATTAATGCAGCATCGGAATTAATCTCTAATATTAGAGTTATTGAGCAAACAATTTAAATTACAATTTTTTAGTTTTTAGATGAACATTTCTTCAGTTATCAGTTACATACTTATGAAGGCCAGAAAGATTATCACTTTATTAATTATCTAAAGTTAGTATCTAAAACACAAATAGCTCCAATTTCTTTGGATTTCCTCATTTCCCTTATTTCAAACATCAATGTTTCATTTTCTCTACCAGTAGTTATTTGCAAGCCATACAGTATTCAATAATAAATACTTTCTGTTGGATGTAACCCATGCCTGATTCTCTGCATTTTATATAATTTCTGCTTCTCTTCCACCTCCAGCAAAATATTAATTATAATATTTTGATAAAGACTTTGATAGTGATTATTTCCTTGTGTTTTTCTAATTACTGGGAAGAAGGAAAATTCTTGTAAATTGTTTATAAATTTATTTCTATTTTTGAAATAGTCTTATTTTCTTACTACAGCTGTAAAACTTCTATAAACATAATGCTTTAAAACAACAAAAACATCTTTTCATCCCATTTTGTGAATTAGATATTTGTTGAAATGGAATCTCTGAATACTATTCTAGGAGAGTATCATTTTCTTTCAGTTTTTGGTTTTCTTTCTCTATTCATCAAAGCCAATAGTGCATCTTTGATTGTTTATATCTGGAGTTATTTGTTCCTCTGATTCTACTCAGAAAGATTTTCTACTCTTAACTTTGTGATTAGATTGACACTGAGAAAACCTCCAGGAATTTCTAACTTGGGGTTCATAATAGAAATACACTTGTGATACATCTGGTTATGTAATGTATATATTTGCTGCATCTAGAGGTTAGAGTAAATGCACGGTGGAGGATTATTACAGTAGCCCAAACTAGGTTAAACTGGGCAAGTGAGATAATTTGAAAGGATGAACTGATTTCAAATAGATGAAGTAGTGGTTCTGAATAAGTCCAACTATAATATGAGACCTCATCTAAGGTAGTATCACCTAATTGAAGTAAACAAATATTTACTGAAGCAAATAGATATTTACTGATATATACAGTCTATTATAGTTTTGGAACTAGAATGAAGTATGTACATTATTTACTTGGTTTCCCTAAATCTTTTTGTTTAAAAATAACTATTTTGCTGGTTTCTATACATCTATTTTTCAGCATAAAAGTAGGTAGTTTAAAAAATATATATCATCATCAAAGATATCCTATTCATCAAAACACCAGATAGCTATTATTATTTATAAAAATAGAACTAAAAGCAATTTCTTTAATACTTGGCTTAATATATTCTTATTATAGCTGTTTGTCAAGAAGATATAGGGAGTATTATTATCTTATAAACCATGAGAATATTGCTCTGTAGCCTGGACATGAGAAATTTTGTAAGGGTGTTATAAGCCATAGAACCAAAATGAGATTACCAACTTACTTAATAGAGGAAGTAAGTATTTTTGCTTAAAGAGTTATCTCTTCCCAAAGAATAATTCAAGTTAATATAAAATCTGTTACTGGTATTTTGAGGAGTTTTAATTCCTAGGTTCTTGGAAATAGCATATATGATTATGTTTTGTTGTTGACCTTGTACTGTATCAAGTACCTTGTACTGTATCAATGTATTGTATCAAGTTCTTTCTATTTATTTATTTTCCTTTTTCCCTTTGCTTTATCCTGGGTAGTCACTGCTTTTGATTCTGGTACCCTGAATCTTGTATATATGTCAATCTTATTGGGGATGGGAAGAATACAAAATGGTAAAACAAGGACAAAGACAAAGGACAAGGACAAAGGAAGACCCAATGCAAGTGATGCAAGACACTATGATGGAAATGAACTTTATAATTTCAGGAGTGGGGAGGAGGGGAATGTGGCTGAGGGGAAAAAATCAAAGAAGTGGGTAATAATATTCCACAAGAAATGCTTTCATTACCTTATTTATGTAACCTTAACCCTTCTGTACAGGACCAGGGCCTGAATACGATCGCTGAGCTCTTCTTGCTCAGGGCTACCGTTCTACCACTTTGACCCATAGATCCACTTCTGGTTTTCTGGTGATTGCTTGGAGATAACTTTCTTGCCTGAGCTGGCTTCAAACCAGAAATCTCAGCTCTCAGCCTTCTGAATAGCTAGTATTACAGGCATGAGCCACCAGCACTCTCCTTATTTTTGTCCATTTTAAAAATTGATTTCCTAATTTGGAGAGGAGAAGGGAAAAAAACAAATTGTTTAAATAGGGATACAGGTGGACCTACTGCAACAATGAGATGTACAAGATGTTATGTCGAAAAAAGTACTCCAGGGCTCCAAATTTGATCTTCATTAATGTACACCCAAAATAGATGTAGGGAGTAGGAGGGTAGGGGAGATGGGTAGGGATGGGAAGGGGAAACAAAGGAGGAGGCAATAATGCTTAGGAAATGTACTCATTACCTTGCTCATGTAATTGTAACCCCTCTGTACGATATTTTCACAATAAGAAAAGAAAAAAAATAAATTAAATTAAAATTAAAACAAAAGATTATAACCTTTACCAAAGAGAAGCAGAGAAAATGCAGCCAAAGAGAAACACAGAGTGCAAGCACAGACTAAAGTGAAGCACTGATATATCTCAAGGCACCAGGCAGGCAGTTGGAGAAAACCAACCATGTGGAGCCAGTATTACAATTTTTTCCAATATGGATTTTTGCTGAATGGCATAAAACTGAGAGACATAGCAATGGAGACTTTGAAGCTGCCTAGGGATTGGAAGTCATGTCTGGATATTTGATCTCTACTTTCCTTGGTTTAATCTTGACATACACTATGGACCCCTTGAAGAGGATATAGAGCAATCATCTTAAGCATTCTTGAGGGGATTGTATTAATGGTTGATAGAGTGGTGCTTCTTTATGTGTTGTTAGCAAGGGCCTCTGCAGTTTTCTTATTCTGCCTATTGAGAAAGAAGTAGACTGTGGCATTTACTCATGTCTTTCTGTAGTTATTTTACCCCTCAAGTGTTCAAGATCTTGAATTATTTCACAGGCATGGAGAGTGAGTGTGAGTGAGCTGATATGACCAGTAAATGCTTGCTTTCTCTCTCTGTGGGAACACTAGAACAATGTTTAATCTCATGGCTACTGAGCAAATGGCCTTTGGACCTCTGGGCCATAGGATTGTAGTTGTAATAAATTAAGCAGCTCTCAAATCCAAGGACCAGAAAAGTATTCTGTAGCCTGTAGGTGATAAATTTCTTAAGGTTATTGAAAAATAGTGAATTAAAATGAGACAAAAATCAAAGGGCCAGAAATACATAGAAGTATTTCCTCCTTGTTGAAGGTGTTTTCCAATAGATCATTATTTCAGGTCAGGCAGGAACTGAGATTGTTCAGGCCATGTTGAAAGCATAAGGAATCTATTAGTATCTTGGAAAGGTATTTTCATTCCTTTCTTAAAAAAGTGTATCCATCCAACAATCCAGTGGTTCCTGGAATCCAGAATAAGCCTATCAGACAAATGTTCAGAGCAAACATGGAGTTTATCCAATTGCCCACCTCGCATCTCAGAGTGTGTAAATCTTTTGCTCAGAAATCATCTTTTGTTCTCCACTCCATGGGTTATTATGCAGTATGTTTCTGCCATAACTTAGACAGCATCCTAATCTTACATATCGCTCTCTGATAGCAACAAATACCAGAAAAAAAAATCAAATAGGCTGGGAACATTTTGTTAATGTGAGTCAGAACTCCACCCAATCCTTTCTTTCTCATTACTTGTCTCTAAGTCACAAGACAGTAAGCAAAATCATTCTTGGGATAACTAAATGTACTGACTCATGTCAGTGTAGATACAAAGTACAAAATTCAAAAGGCTCAACCCAGTTCTCCCGGACTCAGACTGGAGTCCCTGCCACCACAAATATTATGGGCCGTAATCTAAATTTACACAGAGCTTTAAGTATGTCAGCTGCAGACTTTGCAACCAGGAACAAATAGAATTATTATGAATCATATAATGTACCCTAATAACCTACATTAAGATAGAAGACTACAGGTCTAGGCTCTGTCAAAATGATATAGGTTCAAAACAGGTCACTCTAAGATGTACAGTTGTTTCTTCAATATATAGAATTGAGGGGAGGTACACACTCAGAGGATGATGTCAATCTTTCAATGGTTGGTTAACAGGTATCCTCAAGCATGCCAGAGGGAAGCTTACTGGCCCGAGGTAACTAAAAGAGCAAAGGTCACTTCCCTTAAGTATATACAGGGAAATACAAGTAATGACAATGGCTTTCAGAATAGCTGTCTAATAGCCTGACATAATAGCAAGGATTAACAAATAAGGTTGAATTAGAGAGGAAACAATTGCCAGAATAAATACTGAGCCAATCTTTGCCAGGAAATAACATCCAGAAAATACAAATTGTTCAAAAAATGAAAGTATGAAAAACAAGTAATCCAAATGAGTTTGCCAGGCAGGTCTCAAAGTAAACTCACCCAAATGGTAAATAAAACAACAAAAACAAATGAACAAGCACAAAATGATATTCAACCTTTGCATATATCTGGGAACTCTAGCACTCATTCCTAAACTTCTTTCAGCACAAATGCTCACTTCTCTCTCTGGAGGAAGTAATTACTGTTTCATACATTTATTTGGGTAGTAGTAAGAGTGTTTAAGGTTAATATTGGTGCACCATTGCTAACTAAGAATTAATGAAATTATTTGACAATTAAGTAAATGATTATTTACAACTTTTATTTAGGGAAGAATATTTAATGTTCAGTTTTCATATTCTCAATATATAGCTTCATTGATCACTTATTGTAAAAAAATCAATTATAGTCTAATACAGTTTTTATAGAAAAGAGTTGAAAGATTATAAAATATTTTATAGATATCCAAGTTCATATGATGTGCCATGATATCTGAATCCCTCATGAAACTAAAAAATTTCCATTCTGCCTCTCCAGCTTTTCTTTCCGCTTCTTTTTTCTTCTGACTTCTCTTTTCTCCTCTACTTTTCTTTTCTGAAAAAGAAATGATAAAAGAGTTTATGTAAAAGAAAGTATTCCTGTTCTATTTTTTTAAACTGAGACTCCTTGTACTAATAACCCATTGATGTATATTAGATTTGGAATGTGTTTTATCATAATTATTACTAAATCTCTCTCTCTGCTTCTCTGTCTGTCTCTCTCTATGTATATATACATACGCATATATTATATATATGTATATATATGCGTATGTATATATACATAGAGAGGAAAGATGTATGGATACTGAGTATTCTGTTGAGTCTTTGGAGTATTTTTTGAAAAGGATTTCAACTTAGATCAATAACAAGGCTAAAAGTGGTTTTGAACCACAATCCTCAGATCCCAGCCTCCAGAGTAGCTAGAATTACAGGCACGAGCCACTGGCACACAGCATCTCACTTTGTTCTTTAAAATAGTCACTAAAAAGAAAATTCTATTTTCAAATATTGCTTGGTAAAATACTTGAGATATGCCACAAAATGTATTTACTGTGTGAATTTATATCTGCAATAGGAGCCTGACTACAATGATTGTAGACATAGACTAAGAAAAAAAATGAAAGTAAGGCAATTGGTGTGGACAGAAATTGCTTTTGAAATCTGACTTGGTCTCATAATATAATATATAGATTTTTCTAACTGAAGCCCAATAAAATTGCAGTTCTATCAGACAGAGACCTTTTCCAGGAAGAGAATATCACAGATAAAAGATGATAAAATCAAGTAAATTTCTTATAAAATTCTTATAGGTAACCCAAAGCAAAATGTTTTCTATATAGATGTTGATTTTAATGAGATCTGAACTTAGAATCAAATAGAGAAACAACTTTATGGAACCCAGTCTGTTCTTTTTTCTATGAATTGCCTTCTACCAACTCATAAAATAAAATATGATAGAAAATAAAAGAAAAATACAGTAATGTTGTAAGTAACAACAGGTTTTATCAGGTGTAATACATAACAAAATTATCAGATGCCTAAAATCACAACTCATTCTTAGGAACTAAAAGTAGAACAAGTAGAATATGAGAGTGCAATCAAAGAAAATATTTGACATCATCTGACACAAAACCTATGGTTATGTTTGGGAGACTCCACCCTGTGATTCTAGAAAGGTCTGAAATACTGTGTCTGTATTAAGTGACTTGAACCATAATGGAAAAAAGAGCTAGTTGTTCTTAAAGACCCTCTGTGATTGTTTGTTACCTAATAATTCCTCAACAAACTAAGGGGAAAAATGTTGACAAAAAGAGAAGTTTAATACAAATTTGGCTTCTGTTAAACAAGGGAATATACCATCTGCCACCGCATTATGAGAGGTGGGTATTTTTAGATGATGGGAGTCCAAAGTTTGGGTTGGCCTTTCATGTAGTAACAAAGAAGAGTAAGTAAAATAATGTAAGCATTTGCTCATGGGACCAATGCGTTGGGGGCCTTGAAGTTAATTGTAATTTTATAAGATATTATGAAATCCCAGGTAAGTAAGCCACTGTCCCAGAAGGGGAGTTTCTTTTCACAACTTCATTTTCAGTAATTTCCATAACAAACAAAAGTTATTTATTGTCTTAGAAGTTTACTTTCCTTACAAGTACAATCTGGAATGAAATTTTTGATCATACTTATACCAAGTCAGGAAAACAGGTCTGATAGGTAACATATATGGAAACAATTTGTGTGGTTTCTATGTGCTATTCATTGGATGGTATGTAACAATGACAACATTACTTCTATGAACTAAGAGGTTTAGAGAAAATTGGGTTATTGAAATGTTTGTAGTTGTAAAAGAAAATGTGGCCTGAATGTCTGTTTACTTTGTGAACAAATTCCAAAATACATTCTCTAAAATGTCAAGTTAAAAAATGAAGAAAGTGGGCTGGGAAGGTGGCTCAGTGGTAGAGCGCTTGCCTTGCAAGCATGAGGCCCTGGGTTCGATTCCTCAGCACCACATAAGCAAAAAGAAAAAAGCCGGAAGTGGTGCTGTGGCTCAAGTGGTAGAGTGCTAGCCTTGAGCTGAAGAGCTGAGGGATAGCGCCCAAGCCCAGAGTTCAGGCCCCAAGACCGGATCCAAAAAAAAAAAAAAAACAAAAACAAAAAAATGAAGAAAGTCTTGAATTTGTTAAATTCTTCATTGCTTAAATATAATGCTCATTAAATCCATTATTCTGTATTTTTTGGCTCTGTTATAGAGGCTTGAACTCTGGGCCTTGCACTCTCAATTGGCTTACTTGTTCAAAAGATGTTACTTTTTATCATTTCTTTGTTTTTGTTTTTGGTCAGTCCTGAGACTTGAACTCTGGACCTGGTCACTGTCCCTCAGCATTTCACCTCAAGGTTACCTCTATCCCACTTGAGCCTACAGTTTTCTGGTGGTTAGTTGAACATAAGAGTATCATGGACTTTCCTACCTGGGCAGGCTTTAAACGTGATCCTTGGATTTCGGCCTCCTGTGCAGCTCGGATTAGAGGCTTGAGCCGCCAGTGCCCAGTTTATCATTTCTTTTTATTGGCTAATTAGAGATAAGAGTCACAAACTTTTCTACCCAGATGGCTTCCAACCTTGAGCCTCAGATCTCATCTTTCTGAGTAGTTTCGATTAACAATGTTAGCACCCAGTCTCAAGCTTATTCTATATTTTTATGGGAAGCTTGTGTGTGTGTGTGTGTGTGTGTGTGTAGGCTAGTTCTAAGGCCAGAAATTAGGTCCCTTGTATTGTTCCAGAGCTTCCCCCAGTCTTCCCAAGGCTGTTTATCTATCCCTTGAGCCACAGTTCCATTTCCTGCTTTTTTGGTGCCTAATTGGAGATGAGAGTCTCAGGGACTTTCCTGCTTTTTAGGAGCTGGCTGAGTAGCTAGGATTGCAGTTATGAGCCATAAGCACCTGGTTCTGCCAAAGCTTTTGATCAGCTGTCATTTACTTAAATTAAAATAAGTACCTAACAAAAGTGGGATTATTTTGTTTTCAAAAAAGATACACAACTATAGGCCACAGACAGAAGTCAATTCTTTTTTTTTCCTTTTTCATATATATCTTTTTTTTTAATTTAATATTATTTTATTTGTGAACATACTGTACAGAGGGGTTACAATTGCATGGGCAGGATAATGCATACATTTCTTACCAAGCATTGCAGCC
>NW_012267237.1:13802057-13853369 GCF_000151885.1 Dipodomys ordii | reverse complement strand
ATTTGCCCTGCAGAAGCTCTGCAACTTTATGCAATCCCATTTGTCCAACCTTTCTTTGATTTGTTGTGTTTCCGGGTCTCTATTCAAAAAATTTCTGCCTGAGCCAAGGAGACCTAGGGTTTCTCCTATTCTATCCCGTAATGTTTTCAGAGTGTCTGCTTTGAGAAGTCAATTCTTTAGGTTACATGAAATATAAATTTCCAACTGTTGGTGAGAAAACAAACAAAATAATTATCATGATACATTCTTGATAGAATTCTGTGAGCTTCAGATAAAATTGCTTTGATGAACTATTAAAAATAAGAGAATAAGAAGCTAGAGTTACAATTGTAAGTTGGGAAGTGAAAAATATGGGTGGTGCCTCAGTTTTGTACTTCTCTCAGGACAAACTAATGTTATGCACATATACATTATAATAGTAAATATATGTAATTTCATTAAATATTATAATGTTATGCATATATACATTATAATATTTAATATATGCAATTTCATTAAATATTATAATGCTATGCATATGTACATTATAATATTTGATATATGCAATTTTATTAAATATTATAATGTTATGCATATATACATTATAATATTTAATATATGTAATTTCATTAAATATTATAATGTTATGCATATATACATTATAATATTTAGTATATGCAATTTTATTAAATATTATAATGTACATATGCATAACATTAGTTTGTACAAATTGCATTAGTATGTACATATAATATGTATGTTAGTATGTACATTAGTATGTACATAATTAATATGTACATATAATATGTACAAATTGCATTAGTATGTACAAATTGCATATATTAAATATTATAATGTATATATGCATAACATTAGTTTGTACATGTTTATATAATATGTACAAATTCCATATAGTAAATATAGTAATGTATATATAATGTATATATATGTATATGTATATACTTGTCTGTCAGGAACTTGTATTTCTTTCTTTTTGATTGTAAAGATTGTACAGAGTGTTTGCAGTTACATAACTCAGATAATGAGTACATTTATTTCATGAACAGTGTAGGATCTTGTATTATTTTATCTACAGAATCATGATAACACATTCCAATGTGTACTGTTTCCTATTATTTAAAAATCAGTTGAGGTGCTAAATTAAAGTGTATATATAGAACATAAAGAGAATGGTAATATTTCATGTTTAAGATAAAGTACATAGATACAAATAAATATTCATTGAATTAGTGTCAATAATTTAAAAGAAAACAGAAGAACTTAAACAGAAAAAATCATAGAATAAAGGAAACTGAACTTAGATAAATGAAAGAAAAGTCATCACAGAAACCTCCAACAAGAGGCCATTTACTGTCTTCTTGCTGCATTAATGTTCAGTGATACACTCCCTTAAACACCACTGATAGGCACGCTTCAGGAAAAATGATTTGAGAACTCATGCTACTCTGTGTAATTACTTGATAATTACAAGCACTACCTGAAGTGTTACGCAGTAAATTAGATTTGGCTTACAGAACAATACAATACCAGAATTAACACCATAGAATATATTTCTGATTAATTTAAAAATCAATGAGACAGAAATACATATAATTTTCCATATTCTTAGTTCCATTGCTGTTTGTAATTTAAAATTTAAATGGTGTATTTAATGAATCTATCATTTCACTAGAGCACTGTTAGTCTACAATGAATATCATTAGCAAAAACATATCTTCATCAATGACGGAAGAGAGAAGAACTTTCTAAATTTATCTTGAATTTGTTAACCCACACATTGTTTTTCTGCTTAACACAGTCTTTGGTAATGAAGATTGATATAATTCAGGCTAATATACACACTAGAATAAAATGTAAAATGAAGCACCAGGTGTAATGCCTGTTTTATTCTAAACTTTTAACTATTCTAAGGAAGATTTTCTTTGAAAGATATTTTAATGGACGAAATCTATGTTTTTTATGTTGTAGTTTATTAATTGTTATTTTCTTGTATAGGCGGCGAAAATGGACGAAGGGTGAACAAATGTAGTCATGCTATGTAATATACATTGTAAGGAAAATGACCTAGGAGACTTGTGGGCAGGCATGGGGGAATAGAAATTGGGGGAGATATTGTCCAAAAGAAGAAATGAACTCTGACTCAAATTTTTGGAATAGTAGTGCTTCCATACAACACCTTAATAATAACAAAAATATACTTCTAAAAATACTTGTGAAACTGGGCACGACAATTAGTAAACAAAAATACCATTTCTCATCCGTGCCCAACAGGCATCTTTGTCTTTAATTTATGATCTTTTAATTAGCTTTTGCAATCTTTAGGGAGGTGTAATTTTGAAGAGTAAAATTAAGCAAATTAATTAACCCCCCTCTCCAAAAAAGATACACTATGACCATCTTATATTCTTTGATTTAAATAAATAATCTTCACACATACATTTGTTCATTTGTAATCACTTTTATTACAGCAGTTCAATTGGCATCTAAGTATTTCTGTTGCAATGTAAAAATGATAGAAAGTATAAGAGGACAGTTCAAACAGCAGCTGAGTAATCACAAAATGAATGAAAATTCCTTGCTGTTATTCATCATTAGATGAAATCAGATGTCAAATTCTTTCTGTTAGCGTCTTTTTGTGTGATGCAATTCCTTTCCTTCATCCAGGATTGCCATAGTTTCAATACAATAGTAAAGTCATGATAATTTGCTTGCAGATTGGTTGAGTTCTCATGAGATTTACACAGTTAGGATAGAGCAAAAACATGGCATTTTGTTTTATTGGGTAAACATTTTTTAAAATTATTTGAAAGCATTATGTGAAAGAACATAAACAACTCAAATATGAGGTTGTGGTAGATTTCACAATTATCTATAGACATATAATGTAGAGGATAATTTGAAAAACCAGTGTTCATATTTGTAAAACAGCCCCTAGGATATGAAAATAAAGCAAAACAAAAATCTCTAACATAAAATCAAAAAGGACTATTTGTACAAACATTTCTTAACTCATATAGATTGAAGTTAAACAGCTTAGACATAGAAGGCATAAGAAATATATACTGGAGATTCCTGAGTGTTATACTTTTGAAACTCTCCATATTAACTAGAAACAACTGAGGATCATTGTGTGAAGGCAGCCCAGACAAACTCATAGGACTCCTACCATCAATTCACCAGCACAAAAGTAAAGGTGTTGCTCAAGTAGAAAAGCACTCACTATTTCTAGAAAGGATAGTTACCTAGCACTTTCTGATAACATTTTGGCCATAGAAAATAAATCAGTATATAGTAATAATAATAATTTTATATTAATGAAATTTAATATAACTATATATAAACAAAGGCATTGAAATCATTTCCACAGAGATTAGCTAAGGACATACTGATAGTCCACCTGTTTCATTACAATTGTTAAGAAAACTCTGTCCCTTGGACATATGTTAAGGAGATAAAACTGGTATACCTTTGGATAGAAGTAGAGATGAGACTCCCCCACGGAATAACCCGTTTCACTCTATTTGATGCTGGTATAATTTGTGGAGGGGAATGGAAAAAAAATCGTTTAAATAGGGATATAGGTGGACCCATTGCAACAGTGAGATGTACAAAATGTTATGCCAAAAAATGAACTTTATAAATTTGGCGTGGGGGGGATGGGATGAGGAAACAGGAAAACAAAGGAGGCAACAATGCTTGATAAGAAATGTACTCATTTCCTTGTTCATGTAATTGTAACCCTCACAAAAAAAAGTAGAGATGAGGTTGAAGTTCCTCAATTAATGACTATTCAAAAATATAATTATTACTAATTTGAATTATAATATGTAAGCTTGCTTCTACTGTGATACAGTGGATATTTTGGGGAAATTAATTTACATTAAGGACAGCTTCCTTTAGAAGTTTTAAGACAATCAATGAAAATGTTATGCACTATATAAACAAGGCAAAAATATCCCATGCATTGCATATGCAAAGAATAGAGCATTCTTCAAGTTTTCAGGGAAGTAAATTAGCAAGAAATGAGAGAGAGAAAAAAAGTTGTTAGGTGCTTCAGGACATGGATACATATGTGCTTGCAAATCCCATATTCGTGGAAGCATTTCTCTTATAAAAGATCAAAATGAATATATTGTTATTAGACATTTTCTTTAGATTCATGTTTTATCTGTATTTATAATAATAATGGTTCTTTGACTTTGTTACTCTGTATTTCAAACAGTTATAAACTTTTCAATAGCAGTTGCTCACCATTAATAACCTTTCCCGAGTCATCTAATGCACCAGAGGACAAAGAGCTGCCCTCCAGTGATTTCCAATTTATCCAATTTTCTGGCAACTTGTCTGCCCACAGAGTGACAGATTGCAGTTACAATCTCCCCACTTTCTGAAGAGCTAAGCCAATTGTTTCCAATCGTTTTCCTTCAGGAACTCTATCTCTGAAAGCACTTTAGAGTGGTTCCTGAAGGGATTTCTCTTTAGTTAAATGGTTATACACCTCTCTCATCATCCAAAGCAATCAATGGTGAGATGACAAGGCTTTTCTTTACTTTAAGGAAGTTTCGTTGCTTCACTTTTTCTGCACTATCGTCAAAATCACCACTAGAGATCTGATAATAAATTTGGAGTTTTAGAGACATGAGGGAAACACAACTCTCTTGCCTATTGGATACATGGCTTTGACACGTGGCTGGAATATCCTAAGTCTGTGTTTATGTTAAATGGTCAATGTGGAAATGTGGAATGCTATTTACACATAGGAGTTTATTTAACTGGGGTTTTGCTGGGTTCTTAGGTAAGCCAAATACAAATCTCTAAATAGTCCCAGAAACCACCCTGAAATGAAATAATCCAGAGGAATTATAACGGTGGGTGCTCCCCTCAGAACAACCATTGCCCTTTGTTGGCTTTTCAGTCTGCATTTTTATGAGCTTAAGCTGTGAATAAAACTTCTTTCCAGTATTATGACTACTTGTCTTATGCAAAATTACCCAAAGCACACACAATTTCATAGCATCCTTATTTTGATCACTGTCTTTTTGATCAAAAATAGCCTCACAAAAAAATACTATTCATGAAAGGCCCTATTGACTTATGCCTGTAATCCTAGATACTCAAGAGGCTGTGATATGAGGATTATTGTTCAAAGCCATCCTGAACAAGAAAGTCTGTGAGATGCTTATCTCCAATAAATTACTCAGATAAATTACTCAGAAAAAGCTGGAAATGGACCTGTGTCTTAAGTAGTAGAGCATTATTAGCCTTGAGTAAAAGAAGCTCAAGGACAGTGCCTGAGCCCTGATTTCAGACTCCAGGACTGGCACAAAATAAGAGAGAGAAAGAGGGAAACAAAGAGGGAAAGAAAGAAAGAGGAAAGAAAGAAAGAAAGAAAGAAAGAAAGAAAGAAAGAAAGAAAGAAAGAAAGAAAGAAAGAATGAGAGAGAGAAAGAGAAATACTAATCATATTTTAATTAATTTTCTGGATGGATAAAAACATCAAATCAATGGAAACATCAATTATTATTCAGTGTCTTCAAACTATCAATTAAGGAGAGAGAATGACAATCAATTTGAGAAGCCACTTGCATTTAAATAGTAATATATTTTGGCTTTTATCTTAATTTCTATTTTGAGTGAATTGATTAGGGTTAGTGAGAAGGAGGGAGAGGGAAGAGTGGGAGGGGATGAGACTGAGTGGAATGCATTGTGCATTGAGTGAAATCTCTGTGAAACCCTCCTTACCTGACATTAGTGGCTCACACCTGTAATTCTAGCTTCTTGGGAGGCTGAGATCTGAGGATCATGGTTGGAAGCTAGCTCAGGCAGAAAAGTTCATGAGATTATTACCTCCCATATCGAAAACCTAGAGGTGGAGCTGTGACTCCAGTTCTAGAGTGTCCAACTTGATTAAATAAACAGACGAAATGGGTATGCACATATGCACACACACGCACGCACGCACACACACATGCACACACACACACACACACCAAGAATATGATTATCCTTTGAAACTGATATATGCTAGTAAAATAGATAACAAAATTTAAAATAAAAACACAATATCCATAATTTATTGGCTCTCAAATTTTTGGCTTGTAAACCAGGTTAAGAATTTTTCTTGTTCTTATTATGTTGGATCTTCTACATTTCTGTAATTTTCTTAAAAATGTGTCATGGTGTGGATTTAAAAATCTATAAATATATTTTTTTCTGAATCTATTAAATCATCTTATTCTTTCTGAACTTCTTAGATAATCTGTTATAATGATCATGTCATTAAATGTAAAAATAGATGTACTTTTATTTCTGACAATTTGACTAACATTTATACAAATACTTAATATACATAGTCTTCATTTGCTAAATGTAGACACAATGTTAGTCAAATCTTTACAAGTCATGCATATGTATATAAATATGCCATCTTTGATATGGATGAAATATAGTTATGCATACTACTGGTTTTTGATGCTTAATTAGACTGACATGGAGGGTGAAGACTTCACTCACAGAGACAAGACAAACATTTACATACATACACACCCATTGCTTACTTTAGGAGTCATATAAATTTTTCTACTTTTCCAGTGTTTAGAATATCCAACACATATTCATACTCAATATCTGTAAAACAATGATGACATTATTAGTATCATGGTCAACAAGGAAACACAAGGGTAATGTTTATATTTTCTTGCACAGTACCTTGATTATTTTCTTGGTTCAGGTTTACTTACACAATAACTCTAGGGATTAGAATTATTATCCATCATAATATAGGTTGTAAAACCACTAATGGATTTTAAACACCTCCTGAAAACCCTTCAGGAGAAAATGCAAATGCAACATGAGTCTTGTGAGCATATTTCTAGTGGAAAAGTTCATCTGCTGAAATGTAAATGTGAAGGATTACAAAATATAGGCCTAAGAAAATGCATCTCCATGGCTATCTTTCTCCTGTGAGATAGGAGTTTTACTGTGATGTAGCACTTCTCACCATCTCTTTGTTTTGCAAACAAGCAGGATTAAGTGAATTTATGTATCCAACCTACAAGAATTACTCATTGCTTCATGAAAGTGCACAGTTGAGGACTGCACGGTTTCATATACTTTGGCTATTGAGGACCTTTATAAACTTGCAAGGAAACAAATGTAGATTTTAATTTCCATTGTAGTTACTTCTTTTGGAAATTTCCTTGAAAGTTTTATGAGATGCATATGTCATAGTTAATTTCATAAATATGTATTATTTTTTGGTATTGTGAGTAAAAGGGTTAAAACTCCACACAAATATATCTGGAAATTATTTGACACATTAGTTAATATGTATAAAATACCACACATATGTATAATGCTCTACATTGATTTTGTGTCATGGCACACACAAACAAATTAATGGCACTGAACTCTTGTGGAAAACATTCTGAAATAATATTATATGATATTAATAGTGCTAATTGTACTACTCAGATGTTCGAAGCTTGTCTTCATATATCATTAAGAAAAAGTCCATGGTAAATTTTACCAGAATACAGCAGTCAAAACATTTTAGGATAATAAAATAATAAATAATTTTAAATTAAATTTTATTTCCTATTGCTGTTTTTTGCTTTCCTTAAAAGGAAAGGTCTTCATATATTCTTGGAAATATAATGGTATAAAGCTGAAGATTTCTAGGTCTATAATAAAGAGCTTTGTTTCAAATGTAGTTTTATATATCAAAAGAAATAATAATGTGGATTTGCATGGAAAAATTAAGAAATCATTTTTGAATTTCAGCAAGGAATACTAAATGTTTCTTTGAAAGCAAACACTGAAGTTTGTAATATATTCTGAATTATATTTCTGCAAACAGGATTATCTCCAGCTACCTATTATGTTATCCATTTTATAAGGTGTTTTCTATAATTTTATTACAATTCATCTGCCCCAAACATAATTTTGAATTATTTATTTGAGATGTACATTCACATGGTCTCATCATATTGTACTTTTTCCCTCCTCTTTTGATTTCACCTATAGATATGCTTATTGGGATATTATTGAATTCTTTTCTTGAGCTTCCTAAATTTTCCTGCTTAACATGAATCTGACTATCAAATGCATAACATTGTTAAAAGTGCTCCAGTGTCAGATTCTCAGGTGTCTCAATATTCACTTTCTTGAAAATAGATTTTTAGCAGACATGATTAGAAGAGGCTCCTGAGAAATGTGCTAAGTTGATAAAGAAAAGAAAAAAAAAGAGTTAAAGGGGTGAATCTATGACACGTTTGGAAAGGTGTATAACTCTCTTCCATTTTCTTCCAGAATAATTAAAGGAAACTTTTCCTAACCTGACCTCTTTTTTATGAATGTGAGAATTGAATTTTTAGCTCTACTTTTTGATATCATAATTGTTATTTTTTTATCAAATGGATAATGTTGGTAGAGTTTAGAGCAAATGTGACTCAATCTTTTCCCTATTGTTTTCCTGTGTCAACAACCCAAAAGCTTACTGAATTTTCATTCATTCTCATTAAATTTAAATCATTTATTAATTAAAACTGAGTGTATTGCTTCTGAACCACTGTAAGTTGTATTTTTTCCTTGTGTCTTTAGTTTATCTATAACAGGAGAATCCTAATCTATTGAAAACTCTATCACAAACTGCAAATTTTTTGGAAAGCACATTCTATTCTGATTTCTAACCTAAGGTGGAACAGTTAAAAGATCTTGAATTGAACAATACACAAATATAAATGCTATACCTTTTCCATTTTCTTTTCTTATTTTCAAGGTAAATTCATCTTTCTTTGTTAATACTGTATGTGTGCACCTTGTCTTAAAAGAAAAAATACTTTTTTATGAATTATTTTTGGATATAATATTTTTCATGAAATATTTTTCATCAATTAATAACCATACAGAGATCAGCAACATTGTATTTGTGTGTTTTTCCATGTCCCTTCCTATATCCCTTCTAGAGCAAATTTCTGGGACATATATGAGGTAAAGAAAATAGAGAATGAAGAAGAATTGGGCAAAGTGGTGAATGGATTTGGCTCAATCCAATATATTAACATTGATGATGCTAATAGTACATCCAAAAGAGTTGCAATGATTCTTGAGAAAGACAAAAAAGATGTATTTTTTAAACTTTGAAGCTCCTGTGGCAGTATCCAAGGTTTTTCACTTCCTGTTAGCATTCCATGATTGATAACCAATTAGGCAACCTACAGATAAATCCACTTGGAAGATTGGGGGATGTTTTTGTGAACATGCAAACACATATAATGCAGGTATCTATTCTGCTTCAAGTAGGCAAACTGAGGTATGAGATGTAAAATATGAGATGAAGAGATGGGGAAGGAATTTATCAAGAACTACTTAGAGATATGCCAGTTTGTTTGGGGCTTGGTGTTTCTTATATTTGCAGTCTTTGGCTATTCTATCCCTATTGCTTTATTAAAAGATAAATCTGAGTATATGTCATATACTCAATACCCAGGACTAGTAAACATTAACAATCACTTTACAATGAATAAAACATAACAATTCAATTTTGTTATATTAATATTTATAAGTACTATTCTTCAATAACTAGTATGAAGTGATAATCCTCTATTGTCTAATATCTATTACATTCCAAGCATTACTTAGTTGTTTTAGATTTATTTTCATTATTGTTATTATTATTATTATTTGTCAGTTGAACTCAGGGTCTGGGTGCTCTCACTGAGCCTTCCTGTGCTCAAGTTTAGCATTCTACCACTTGAGCCACAGAACAACTCAGTTTTTAAGTGGTTAATTGAAAATAAGAGTCTCACTGGGGTTCGTTTTGCTTAACTTCATCTTAGCTAGTCATATGTACATAGCTTTAAGTGAAATGAACCCCAAGGTAGGGATACAAGTGTTTTTTTTCTTGCTATTGTTTCTAACATATTTATAAGGTACCATGTGATTTTTTTGTTGCTTTATATATCACTCCCCCACGGTATAACCCCTGTTTTCACTGCATTTGATGTTGGCATAATTTGGGGAGGGGAAGGGGGAAAAAAACAATTGTTTAAATAGGATGACAGGTTGACCCATTGCAACAAAGAGATGTAGAAGATACTGTAATAAAAATCAAACCTTAAAATTTGGGTGGGGGAATAATTAATATGAAAGAAATTATAATTACACATGAAAAAGCAACTGACATAATAATAGTCTAATGGTAGATGGGGAAGCTGTTTGAATTGAATATAGGTATGAAATTGTGGAAAATGTTTAAGTGCAAAAGCAATACAAAAAATAAAAAATCTATTTTTTCTTGAAAAAAAATTGGGTGGGGGGGTAGGGGAGGGAAGGGATGGTAGGGAAAAAACAAAGGAGGAGGCAACAATGCTTAATAAGAAATGTACTCATTACCTTGTAACTGTAACCCCCTGTACAGTATTTTCACAATAAAAAAAACTTATTTATAACAAAACAAAGAGTCTCACTGTGACTTTTCTGTCTAAGCTTGCTTGGAATTTTGATCCTCAGATCTCAACCTCCTGAGTAGCTAGGATTACAGGTGTGAGCCACTGGTTCCTAGCTGTTTTAGAACTTTTTAAAGAATTGGTCCTGATCAATTTCATAATTCACATTTACTTGCTAAGTTATTGTCTCTTTATCACTATTTCACTGCTGTTAAAACTAATGTTTTTTTATGTTTGCATACTATTCTACATCCTGAATTTTGTTCAGTTCTTTCCAGATGATTTCAAGTAACTTGTCTCTGTTCTGCCTGCATTTCCTGCAGATTAGTTTTTCCTCCTTCTGATTAAATGCTTAGCAAGGTGTTTGCGTGACTGGTTTGTTTTCTACTACATCACATAGCTTGTGTCAGGTTGTCCTGTTTTCAGTAGTGTTGTTAGAGTTGTGATTCAAATATTGCCAACTTACTATTTGCCTTTACAATTTGTGAATACACCATGGAAATGCTTCTTTAGTTGAAAATGGGTGTCTATTTATAACTAGGTTTACTCCCTAGATTTACTATCTAATTATCCCACCTGGATTAAAATTTAAATAACCGCTTTGATAGAACACTATGAGTCAAAGATTTTACTTGCCAGCCTGTTATAAAGTTCTGCTTGATGGTTCAATGAGGTTCTCCTTTGGAAGACACTAGGTATATTAAAGACTCAAAGAAATGCATATAAGAATTAGGGCAAGTGAAGGGTGCAGGCAATTAACAAGCTACTGCCATATCTGTTTCCATTATTTCCTATCTCTACTTCCTCTTCATACTTCCTAACTTTCATATGTTTGTGAAATCATTTTCTCCAACTTCAAATCAATCTTCTGCCAAGAAGAAGGGAACTCATCTGTAACCAAAGCAGGGGTAGCAGATAGGGGAAGGATCCCTCTATTATACTATAAAAAATCAGATGCATCTATTTTAAGGCTTGATGGCCCTACACACTCATGTTAGGAGCATGGGTTGATAGGTGTAGATGGTGGAATGTTGTGCACAGATCATGAATTTGTGGTCCATGTAGAAACTACATGACATTCTTCTGAGATAGAGTGCAGTAGATACATTAATGAATGACATTAAAGCAAGGTTTTCTAAAAACTACATGAACTTAATCATCTTTTTTAAAATACTTTTTTGGTGAAAATACTGTACATAGGGGTTACTGTTACATGAGCAAAGTAGTGAGTACATTTCTTATCAAGCATCCTTGCTTCCTCCTTTGCTTTTCCTCCACCACCCCTTCCCTCCCTCCCCACAGTTACACCGCCTGCCCCCACCTAAACTGTAAAGTTAACTTTTCAGCACACTGTCTTGTATATCTCATTGTTACAATGGGTCAACCTGTATCCCTATTTAAACATTTTGTTTTTACCCTTCCCCTCCCCAAATTATACTGTCATCAAATACAGTGAAAACAGCGGTTATACCATGGGGGAGGAACATACAAAGCAACAAAAAAAAATCACATGGTACATTAGAAACAATAGCAAGCAAGCAAGAAAGAAACAAACAAAAACTCGTGCCCTATCTTGGGTTTCATTTCAGTTATGTTCATCTTATCTGGTCATCTTTTATATCATTTAGTATTTTAAGACTTTTTTTTCCTCAAGTAGTAACTGACTGAAAGGACTCATTAACTATTGCCAGGACTTCAACGATTGATTTGGCATACAAAAACTGTATAGTAATTATTTATAATTACTGTAAAGTAATTATTTATAATGAAAGAAACAATACAATAAGAGCCAGCTATTGTTAGAGTTGGCTTTTAATATAAAAATTTAGGTATAATTTTATGGCCTAGAACATTCTCATTGAATAATCTCAAGCCTTAATTCCATTATCACTTACTTCAAAATAATTAGTAATTCCCAATGAAATTGTTTTTATATATTTGAACTTGTATTGCAAATCATTGAAATTCAATGTCAGCTTTGGTTGTGTGTATATTTGGTCTACTAAATCATTTAGAAAATACTCATTTCCTTAAAAGTAATAGGTACAAATATTAAAAATGTAAGTAATTTGAGCACAATTAACTATATTTAATTATTTCCTTCAGCATTTATACCTCCACATAGGTATTTATTGTAATTTTTCACATAAGCCCACATTTTTATATAAAACTGGATGCTTTTTTAATACAACACTAGATAATTTGCATAACACTGGAATTTTTTAACTGATGTGATCAATTTATGAAATAAAATCTATTTTTCTATCATAAAAATCTATGATAGTCACTGAACATTTGCAAAGCTCTTGTCTCTGGAGATAATATTATAAAACTATTTGAATCACCAACAAAAGGCACAATACCATACAACATTATTACATCTGTACCCTTATGTAAAAGGTGCTCGTGGCTGGGTACAAGAGGCTGAGATCTGAGGATTGTAGTTTAAAACCAACACAAGCAGGAACATCCATGAGGTTCTTATTGCCAATTAACCATCAGAAAACAGAAAGTGATGCTGTGGCTCAAGTGGTACAGAGCTTCTCTTGAGCTGAAGAACTCAGTGACAGCATCCAGGTACAGAGTTCAGGCCCCAGGACTGACCCAAAAAAAGAGCTTGTAACATTTAAATATAAATGAATCTAGTTCATTTAAAAACAATTAGTGTCATTTTCAAAGTAATATTTATATTTAGGTTTTTTTTTTGCAGAATTGAAAATGAATTTACCAATGTACTCAACAGATTTTTCCCTCATGAAACTCTAAAGCCAAGAATGTGTGGAAAACATACAACTCAATGAAGTAAATTCTTGCTGTGGATATAGATAGCAATTATCATAGTATATAGCATATTCATATATCCATATATGCTTATTTTTCAACTATAAACATAATTTGAAAACTAAAATATTGCCACTTGAATTTTATGTCTCATAATTTTTACCATAGGGGAAAGTAGAACATAGATATTTTACATCCTGTGGCTATTAAAGATGGTAGAACCAAGTTTTACTTCTGTTAGGAAGAACAAGTAGCTTCTCATTTGCCATTTTAATCTGGATATGATAAATTGGAGTCCTGATGTGTGTTAATAAAGTTTATCACCCACATTTTAAAAAGTATTTTATGAAATATCACATCATTATAGCCATTTAAATGAGAGAATATTAAAATTGATAAATACTTCCACCCTGACCAAATTTAATCAGTGTTCTTTGACGTATTGTCAACAAAGAATCAATCCAGGTCAACTGACTGAAAATAGTCTTAAAGCAGAATAGATATATAGATAAAGAAATAGGTAACTTTTATTATTTTTAATATATACTGAAAAGGCAAACTTAGTAGTTAAAAGTAGAAAGTAAACTGGAAAAGCAGTAAGCTCTGTTCCTCTTAGATGCTATTTCAATGACAAGGAAACTTAAGAAGAGTTATCTAAACCTACCTTGTCCTTTGAAGTGGAAAAACAAAGTTTCAAACTCTATGAATGGGAAAAGATAGAAAAAATGAGAAGTGTATCTGAAAAAAATGGAAATCCTAAAATTCACATGTGGTTCCTGTGATTTGCAGACGCACAGTTCTATGTCTGTGTTTTAGAATAAAAATCACCACCTCTCATTACCCAGTACCTTTGTGTAATGGTTAGAAATTGCTAGAATACAAGAGCCATATGGGTTCTCTTTTCTCCAAAAGTGTAAAGTCTATAGAGCAGAACTACCATTTTGAGGTTTTAAATTCCATTTCCTACCTAGGATGCAGGAAATATTTCTATCTCCTCATTCCTCACAATGTTAAACATGTCAAGTCTTTGTTCTAACTTGCACTTATGAGACTCATATTTTGGTTGGGAAACCATGAAATGTTTTTCATAAGTGGATCTTGGTGACCTATTATTTTGTGTGGAAACTCAGGAAGCTGAAGATAGAACTCATATATCCTCTAGTGAAATTCTAATGCTTTATATGACATCCTCTTGATTTTCTTTAGCAAGAATTCAGTGTGGAACAAAAAAAAACCCTTATCCTCAACAACTAATTTATTTCTCCCCATTGCCTCTTACCCATTGCTATAAATCTGTGCTATATTTAGGGCTGATTCAATTCCTATTCACAAATGCAATAATATTTCATATCAGAAGAGTCCTGAATAAAAACCTTCCTGGTGACTTAAAACAATGATCTTGTGTGAGTATTTCTCTTTAACAAAATGTGTCTGTAGATAGGAAGAAGAGGAATGCCAATGAGATATGAAACCATTCGTAGAGCAGAAGAAAAATCCCATCTCAATCACTGAAAGCTACAAAATAAGATCTTTACACGGCTTGTCATGACACTGAGACCTAATAAGCTCACATTTTGGAACTTTACTATGAAGATATTGCTTCCACTCCTCTCACAGTACCGAAAACTTGAATAATAATAAATGGTGTTAACTTCATTGTTAGAGAGGCTTAACCGGTTGAGTAAAAATGCTTTTGATGCCTCATTTAAACTTAGAAATAGAACATTAATTAAATTTTCAAGAGATTTTTTAAACAAGTCTGACAAACTTCAGTTTATATATATTTGAGGAAAAAAAGTTGATTACCAAAAATTCAGTACTGCAAAAGAAACTGGAAGCTTTATACACAGCATGAAAAGAATTTACAAAGATATGAATGTATTAAAAGGAATAGGTAAACATTTGGGGAAAAAAACACAGCAGAGGAAGTTTATGTGGCATAGGAATGGCATTGGATGATTGGACATTTGATCCTTGTCAGCCATCTTTGGGAGAATGTCATTGGCTTTAGGTTAAATGTAGAAAATGGGGGCAGTAATTAAGAATATATATATATATATATATATATATATATATAGTTTAAGTAGAGGAAATTACTGGGCAGTTTACAGGTGATCAGAATTGTTCTGATGATGAGAGTCCAGTGTCTCATATTGGTCAGATGAGACCTTATTATAGTAACAGTCATTGATGTGTGGCAGGTAAGCTGGCCAGTGCTGGTGATTATAAAATACAAAGTGAATACAAGAGAGATGGCTCCAGATAAAGGACATTCATAAAATTTTTAAAAAATCATGGAGGATGACTAGATATTGTCCTGCTCCTAATAAATTTATCAACTTAATAAACAACTAACACATTGCCCATTAAGCTTCAGGTTCTAAGCGATGTCACAGGTACAAAAAATAAATCCTGGAAACAATTGTTTCATTTTGAATAGATTGATAGGATACATCTTAAATTTGAAGGTAGAGTTGCATTTACTGTGGAGGCTTGATTATTAATGACAGGTTACTCACAAAGATAGCTGAGAATGGATCTTGAACTCAGATGAAAATAATATTGACATTACCTCTCACTAAAGTTTGAATGGCCATTATCAAGAAAACAAATAACAAATCTGATAAGGATGCAGCTAAAATGGAATGCTATTACATTGTTTGTGGGAATGTAAGCTTGTTCAAGCATTCTGGAAAGGTGTATGGTGGTTCTTCAGAAAATTAAAAATAGAGCTACCCTATGACCCAGAACTTCTGTTCCTGGACTTTTATCCCACAGAGCACAAGCAAGGCCACTGTAAAACTTACCAGTACAACCAGGTTCATTGCATTGTTTACCATACCCAAGATATAAATCAGCCCTGATTTCCCTGTATGGATGAAAGGATCAAGACAATATGGTGTACATATACAATGGAATTTTACTCATACTTTTGAAAGAATGGTATTCTACCATTTGAATCGAATTTGAAGATTTGGAAAATCATTATATTAAGTGAAGTAAGCCAGACCAGAGAAACACAGGTTGCATGGGTTCCCACATTTGTGGTAGATACAATGTATCTATAAGTCTACAGGTATTTGGTAAGCAAAGGGTTACAAATAAAAGGAAGTGTAATAGACTCTAAGGAGGGCTCAAACACTGTAAACCAAAACCCAACAGAATAAGCAGCAGGAAATGAGACGTTCATAATCCAGGAGGCAAGGAAAGAGGCATAGAAGAGTGAAGCAGGGTGATTGCTGTCAAGAGTTCTTAGTATATGGAATAACATTTAGTAAAGTAAGGAATGGGGTGAATCAAAGGGGTGAAAATGTTGAAAGGGGGTGACACAGAGCAAGATGATTATATTCAGCAAATTCCTTGTTAAATGGAAAAAAAACAATACATATCCTACAGAATTTTAAGAGTGTAGGAAGTGTTTTTCTGGGAGGGATGAGTGAAAATGTTAAAAAGGTGACTTTTATCAAGACACTGTAATCATAAGTTGCTTTGTTGAATGAGAAAAATCACTTTCATAGTGATAAGGGTTAATAAAAAGGAGAATTTGGCATCTACAGAGGCAGGATCAACTCTTAAACCAAAAGGCTACCTGAAAGTAAAATGAGAACGAGATAGAGAAAAAAACCAGGAAGACGACACAGAAACAGAGGGAAACAAGAAAACATACAACAGCAGGGCCCATCAGCTGTGCTGGACATTGATCAAAACAAACTAAGCGACCCAAGGGCAGTGATGGGAGGGAGGGAATGAGTAGGAAAGAGGGAACAGCAGACACTAAGCAAAGGAAAGAAATGTACATTTCACCCAATGTGGAAGAAATAAATGTACTGTCAAGCTCATAGAACTCATAAACTTTATAGACCATGATAAAGACAATTTGCCCCATGAAGGTTAGAATGTGTTTGTGACTTTAACCTAGTATCACAATCCCACAATACTGTAAAATGTATGTAATCGCTAATCACAATAAAAATGTTATATATATATATGTATATATATATATATATATATATATATTAGCTATATAAAGGAATAGGAAGTGGTGCTGTGACTCAAATGGTAGAGTGCTCCCATTGAGCTGAAGAGGTGAAGGACAGCGCCCAGGCCCAGAGTTCAAGCCCCAGGACAGACCACAAATAAATAAATAAATAAATAAATAAATAAATAAATAAATAAATAAAGTAAAGAAGGATAACAGAATGTGAATAGTAAATCCTCCTCATCACAACCTCACAGGACTGGAAGTCATCCATTTCCTACTATTTACCCCAGGGCCAAGCTCTGTAACAAAGAATATGACCAACAAGGGTTTCCATGCTGTGTTCCCCTTCTCAGCTATATTTCTATTTTAATAAACTGTCTATGACCTCTACATGTGTTTGCCTCTTGGCTGAATTCCCTTATCAGACACAAAGAACAAAATTTTAGCTACTTTAAACCTCCTGGCAACGTCTTTAGTATGTTGGCTGAGAAGTTAGTTAGTGTGCCTGTTTCTGACTTGAACTCAGCAGATGGCTAAAGCAGGTTCTGCGTGTAAGGTAGGACTGCAAATGTTAGCAGATATTTAATTCATTGCCAAGTAATTGATGGCTGTGACCATGAGGCCTTATGTGTCCTCAAGGTTGCAGTAGCAATCATCCTTTGAAAGAGGAGGGAAGGAAGAGTCATCAGATATCAGGAAAAGTTAGTGTCTGGAAATTTTTATCACTCACATTGAAATTTCAGTTCAAAATGGTTCATTGCATTAACAATATCATCAGATTCTTTCCTTGTGTGATTTTCTTCAGCAGAGTCTAAAATCATAGAAATGTGTCAAAATTATAAATGGGATTTTTTTCAGGGAATAGATTGGAAATATGCTATTGAAAAGAAAAGATGAAAGAAAAAATATAGACCTTCGAACAGGTTAGAGTTTAGCCAACTTTTTTTTAAATGAGGGTAATTTTGTAAATACTTTTATTTATAATAGACAACAACACAGTAACCATACTGTTTTCCTGTAAGTTCTCTCTTTATGAATTATTTATGATAAATTACCCATGGACAAATCATTAGGAATAGAAAATAAATTGGATTTTGGCAAAAGGGCAGAGTTTACCCATCTAAATTTCTGGTACTGTCAATAACAGGTTTAAAATATTCAATAACAGAATCAACATTGATTGCCAACTATGAGATCATAGAATCATAAAAGAAAGTATTATAAAATACTAATGTCTGGTATGTAATCCCAGAGATATTGGTTGAGTTCATCTAAATTTGGGCCAGGGTTCTAATATTTTATTGTTGTTGTTATTGTTGCTTATTTGTTGTTTGCTTCAAGCCTCATGGAATGTGGAAAGCCACTGGTAATTTACACTAAGGAATAAGTACACACAGGAAATGCTCTACTAAGTAGAAAGCTGAGATAATAATGTATCAGGTGTTTACTACAGATACAGAGCAGTTGTAGCAGATATTATCGAAATAATATGGAATAAGTGAGAATCTTGTACAAGATCTGTGATCTTCATTTAATTATCTTAGTGGAGGAGTTTCTTTGTGAATGTACTGTTTGCCCCCAAAATATGCTGAAATCTATAGATAGCAAAAATCCCACAGATATTTTTAGCCCTATACATGAATATGCATAGTAAAGTTCACTTTACAAATTAAACAGAATAATGAACTAATTACAGTAGAACAATTAAAACCATGAACTCTTATATATGTTGTGTTTATGTATTCTCTCTATTCAAACTATTTTATTGTGTGCTTGCTTAATTCTTCCTTGTGTTAATGTGAGTGATATAGACATTGTGATTACAGATTAAGGTCCCTATTGATCTTCTAAAATACCTCAATAAAACTATCTTGTGCTACAGCTGACACTTGACCATTTACTCCTAAGCATAGTGTGGCTATATGTGAACATGAGGCTATATGTGAACATGAGGCGATATTGGCTTGCAGACCCCCAGTTATTTGAAGGCAGATTTTTATAGAAAAATTATGCAAGTATGCTGAAAACAAAGGTGTTTTCACACACAATGACCGTGTTTACCTTTTGCTTATCTTTTTATGTTTTTATTGTAAAAATTGTATGCATATGGGTTACAGTTACATGTGTAAGGTAAGGAGTACATTTTCTATTGAGCATTGTTACCTCCTCCTCTTTTTCTCCTACCATCCCTTCCCTCCCCACCTTCTAATTCCTTCCTCCCCTGCCCAACTTGTAAAGTTCCTTTTCAACATAGTGTGGTATACATGTCATTGTTACAATAGGTCAACCTGTATCCGTGTTTCAGCATTTTGTTATTTCTCATCCCCTTCACTGTAGAGCACATGGGCAGCAAAGATGGCCCTAAGATGGAATTGAGTGGGCAGAGCCCAATCTGTTTTATGTTCAGTGCATAACCATCCCTTGGAAGCTTAGATGCATTATAGGGTGTGACCTTGACAGTGATTGGTTCCTCTTCCTCCCCTGCCATGCCACCTTGTCTTTTTTGCTTTAAAAAGGGCTTGCTATGTGTTAATAAACCAGTTTTCCTGCTTCACTTGACTATCTGTTGCCTCTGATTGTCTCTAGGTCAAAGGGTCTAAGGGAGGCTGGGGAAAGGTTGAGCAGCCACACTTACCTTTCCTCGGACCCCAATCGTCTTTCCTGGGTCGGACGAAGACCCGACACTTCCCAAATTAGAAAAATGTATATACAAGATGTAGGGCACCGATATCAAATGCAGGGGAAACAGGGGTTATACGATGGAGAAAGAACACACAAGAGAAAAAAAAATCATGTAGTACATTTTAGATAAGTTAAAAACAATAGCAAGAAAGAAAAACAAGTTGTGTCCCATCTTGTGGTTCATTTCACCTAACATCATCTCATATGGTCATATGTACATAGCTTTTGACCTTTTCTGCTTGTCCTAAATTTATACTACATAGGTCCCATGGCTTCCCTTATTTACAATAACTTTTGCTTGTTTATGAATGAAAGTTTTTTTTTTTATGCATCTTCTTCCAAAAGCCTTTTCTTGGGATAGTAAGTATTCTATTGAGTCAATTTCAACTTTCTGGCAATGGGGGAGGGGGGAGAAAATACTGTACTGCACTGTTTTACTGGGGTCTCATTGTCTAGAACTAGGAACACAATTGGAATAGAAGTGAATTGATTTTAAATAAGCAAAAAAAACCCTAAAGCCTTATTAAGTTACATTTAAATGAGAACTTTCACATGGGTGTCATTGCCAAAGAAATGCCTAGAAATGAAACTTTAGATGCATTTGTGATGAAAGCTTTGTGGAAGACTATAAGCTGCAAGCTATACTTAAACCTTCCTAGGATTCTTGACTAAGAAAATCTGGTATTACAAATATTTATTATTTAAATTTACTAAAGGAAGGATATTTTAAGCATTGACAAAAAGTCACAGGCCTTATGAATATTATCCTGTAAAATGGCTTGCATTGCAGGTGTAAAGTAAGAAGCAAACAAAAATTAACTGTTAATTACTAAAAAAAGGATCTGACTAGCCAACTCATTATTCAAGAGAGTGAATGCTTTTATGTGTCTCAGAGTATAGCTATTGTGATTTCTGAATAGAGAAATACAATTTTCCACAAAGCATGAGGATTAAGAAAGAAACCATTTCCATTTCTGAATTTGGTTATGTCAGGTATGTGAAGATAAAGAGGTTTATGGAAATGCCTGGAAATAGGGCTTTCTAGGTTCCAGGTATGGGGAGTTGGAAAAATGTCCATGTTCATTGACTGCCACTTATTGACTTCAGGGGTATGAATGTGTTTCAGGTTGTCTGGCTGATCCTCAACTGGTGACATGCTTGGAAAGAAATTTAGAAAGTAAAGCCCAGTGGAGTAAGTATCCCATATGGCACTCAAGGGTATGATGGTGCAGTGAGTTTCTGTCCTCCTCCTTTATCTCTCTTCTTGCTTCTTATTCACCTTTGGGTGTACAACTCTTCTCTACTTTACACTTCTGTCATGATTTACTGCCTTGTCACAGAACTAAAAGCTACCAGAATTAACAATCATGGCTTGAAATGGAGTGAAGAAAAACTTTTACGTTTAGAAGCTGATTTTCTCTGGTAGTATTTTTATATAGTGTCAGAAGTATAACTCAGGGTGGTATTTTGCCTTGTCTGGGTGAGCACATTAGAAATCCCTTCTACATTTATGCTTCAGTGTTCTGTAATATATAGCTAAGGTAACAGTATACTTGAAATTTGCTTCACCAAGAATACTGGGGAAGCAATAATGGTTTTATTAAATTGGTAGAGAAAATAATCAATGTTTGAAATCCAAGTTTTCATCGTATCTTTTTCATATTTTCAAATGATTCCAGAAGAACCTTGGAAAAATTAGATATTTATATTTGTGTTATGCTCTTTTCTTGTGCCTTTATAATAAATGAAAAATTTGGGTAAATATTGCAATTTAATATTCTGTAGTTTTGAAAAGCCACTTTGAATATTCAAGTAGCATAATCATCTAAAACTATATAACATCACAGAATATAGCAAGAGAATAATGTAATGAACTTGGGAAATAAGCCCTGAACTTTGTGCCAAGCCTATCAAGGAAGATACAATTTCAACAGCAGTGAAATAAACTCACACAAATTGATTTTCTTTGTGTGCACTCATCAGTGTAAACACAATTAAATTTTGAAGCAAGAGCTTTTTTCAGGAACAATGTTTTCTGTTCCCATTCTTGCTACTGTGGGGTTTTAGGTCAGATAGTTTGTTATGCAAAATCCTCTCAAACTGAAAATGGTACAGCATTGTTTCAGAGAACTGTAAGCTACTTATTTTAAATTAAGAGCAACATTAGTGGTTTTCATTAAATAATAACAGCACAAATGCTTTAAGTCATTTAGAATTAAGTTTAAGTTATACTTTTTTGTATGCTGGAATTGAAACAAAAGGACAATTCATTATTTGCATTAAATTAATATGAAAGCTAGTAAGTCAGAAAGGTAATCTTTAAGAGCTTTACTGCAAAGTTTAAATTCATTCATCTTCATAAACTTCCATTGCTACTTAGAACCAAACATGTTTGTAAATAATTTTAATAATGTAATAATTGCAATACTTCACTGTCAAATTAGAATTGTTAATAGTCGTTTTAATAATTTCAGTGCTACAAAGTACCTTAAACTATGATTGATGTCACTGATGAAAAAAAAATATCACGTCAAAGATCATTATCCCACCCAAACCCTGAACTAGCAGGTTACAGTTTAAAACTGAGCTATCATTAAAAGGAGGTTAATTCTATTAACCAAATAATCTATTTTCTCAGCTTTGTAACTGACTTCCAGTAATCTGTACTTTGGGTAAGGAGGAAGAACACAAATACCTTTGGTTTAAAGATATAAACAAAATCAGAATGATTAAAATTTGCTATATTATTTTTTATCACAGACAAGAAAATCAATTACAGAGGAGTGTGCTAGAGGGGAATGGCTTGCATTTTGCTAGCCAGGAACCAGAGATATGGAGAGGAAGAGGTAAGGTAGAATATTCAATACACATCTGCAGTGAACAACCTCTTAGTCTATTCAGCTATGAAGTCATCAGTGGACTCTGCGAATAATCGGATAGTAATCTTGGTTTCTAATCACCTCTCAATAGTGAGAAGAACTAGGGATGGAACTTCAACACAGCAGCTTTTTTGAGAAGTATTTTATAGAAAAACTACCACATAAAGTGATTGTAAAGCAATTTTCTGAGATTAACATACACTCAATATTTATTTTCACAGAGTCTACCTCTCCTTGGTTATTTTTGATAGCATAGACTACTCTGTAGTTTGGTTGTTGAATGTCAACTCAGCTTCCCAGGGTGGAACTATTAGAAAATTATGTCAGAAAACCTTTGAGGGGTATTTTTAGGTTAACAAATTATGTTCCTGAAGGGGGCAGTCCATTCTCCACTATTGTTTTATTTCTTTTTTTCCTCTATCTTTAAAAAATAATTTTATTTGACTCAGAAATATACTCGATATTGCAAATAAGGGAAACCATGGGACCTATGTTTCTTTGGACCTGGCTTACTTCAGTTAATATAATTTTTCCAAGCCTTTCCATTTCCTAACAAATGGGGCAATGTCATTCTTTCTGATGGAGGCATAGAATTCCATTGCATATATATATCACATTTTCTAGATCCATTCTTCTACTGAGGGGCATCTGGGTTGGTTCCATATCTTGGCTATAGTAAATAGTGCTGCAATAAACATAGTCATGCTGGTAGCTTTAGTGAGGTCTTGTTTGTAAACATTTGGGTAAATGCCCAAAAGTGGGATTGCTGGGTCATAGGGGAGCTCTATGTGGAGTCTTTTGAGGAACCTCCATACTACTTTCAAAAGTGGTTGAACAAGTGTACACTCCCACCAACAATGCAATAAGCTTCCCTTCTGTCCACATCCCCTCCAGCATCTGTTATTTTTAGAGTTCTTGATTTCAGTCATTCTAACTGGAGTGAGATGGTATCTCACTGTTGTTTTGATTTGCATTTCTTTTATGGCTAGGGATGTTGAACATTTCTTCTTGTGTCTATTGGCCATCCTTCTTTCCTCTTCAGAGAAGTTTCTCTTTAAGTCTTTAGCCCACTTATTTATTGGGCAGTTGATTCTTTGAGGATTTGTTGTTGGTGGGTTTAATTTTTTGAGTTCCAAGTATATTTTAGATATGAGACCCTTGTCCGTTGTGTGGCTAGTAAAGATCTTCTCCCAATCCGTGGGCTTTCTATTGATCTTGCTAGCTATGTCCTTTGCCATGCAGAAGCTCTGCAACTTCATGCAATCCCATTTGTCCAACCTTTCTTTGATTTGTTGTGTTTCTGGGTCTCTATTAAGAAAATTTCGGCCTGAGCCAAGGAGACCTAGGGTTTCTCCTATTCCATCCTGTAATGTTTTCAGAGTGACTGTTTTGACTCAGGTCTTTGATCCATTTGGAGTTGATTCTGGTGCAGGGTGATATATAAGGATCTAGCTTTAGTTTTCTACAAGTAGTTAACCAATTTTGCCAGCACCATTTACTGAAGAGGCTGTCTTTCTTCCATTCTATTTTTTTTAGCTCCTTTATCGAAGATTAGATGGCTATAGGTCTGTAGGTTCATTTCTGGGTTTTCAATTCTATTCCATTGGTCCTGAAATCTGTTCTTCTGCCACTACCAAGCTGTTTTGATTAATATGTCTTTATAGTAGAGTTGGAAATTTGGTATTGATATTCCTCCAGCAGTGTTCTTTCTAGGGAAATGAACCCTAAGATACGTATTCAAATGTTTTTTTTTCTTTCATGTGATTGTTTCTAGCACATTTATAAGATTATTTCTTTGTTGATTTGCATGTCCCTCCCCCACAGTATAACCCCTGCTTTCACTGTATTTGATGTTGGTATAATTTGTGGAGGGTAAGGGGAAAAACAAATCATTTAAATAGGGATATAGGTGGACCAATTGCAACAATGAGATCTACAAGTCATGTTGAAAATGAACTTTACAACTTTGGTGCGGTGGGGGAGAGTGGGGACGTTGGGAGGGGAGGATGGGAAGGGATTGGAAGGGGAAACAAAGGAGGAGGCTACAATGCTTGATAAGAAATGTACTCATTATCTTGCCCATGCAATTGTAACCCCTCTGTACAGTATTTTCACAATAAAAAATAAAAAAAATAAGTTCATTGGTTCCACCTGGCCCCTGAAGGAATATTCATTTGCCATATTACTACCAATGTTAACCGCATAATCATTGAGTTTGAAGAAGTTTTGGAGTCTGAAACTTGCAGTCAAATGGCTATGAAATCTGACCTTCAGTATTTTTTGATTATTTATATGTATGAACATGTGTGCACTGATGTGTTATTCTTTTTTATTTTTATTTATTTATTTTTTTATTTTATTGTGAAAATACTGTACAGAAGGCTTACAATTACATGGGCAAGATCGTGAGTACATTTCTTATCAAGCAATGTAGCCTCCTCCTTTGTTTCCCTTTCCCATCCTCCTCCCTCCCCCCTCACTCCCAGCCAATCCACCTCCCCCTCTTCCCCCCTCACCAAAGTTGTAAAATTCATTTTCCACATAAGGACGTGTGCATCTCATTGTTGCAATGGGTCCACCTGTATCCCTAGTTAAGATATTTGTTTTTCCCCTTCTCCTCCACAAATTATACAGACATCAAATACAGTGAAAGCAGGGGTTATACCTTGGGGGAGGGACATACAAAGCAACAAAGAAACAACAAATCTTCAAAGAAAAACCTGCCCAATAAATAAATGGGCTAACGACTTACAGAGAAACTTCTCTGAAGAAGAAAGAAGAATGGCCAATAGACACATGAAGAAATGCTCAACATCCCTAGCCATAAAAGAAATGCAAATCAAAACAACATTGAGATACCACCTCACTCCAGTTAGAATGGCAAAAATCAAGAACTCTAAAAATAACAGATGCTGGAGGGGCTGTGAACAGAAGGGAACCTTACTTCATTGTTGGTGGGAGTGTAAACTTGTTCAACCACTTTGGAAAGTAGTATTGAGGTTCCTCAAAAGACTCCACATAGAGCTCCCCTATGACGCAGTAATCCCACTTATTGGCATTTATTTACCCAAATGTTCACAAACAAGACCACACTAAAGCTACCAGCATAACTATGTTTATTGCAGCCTTATTTACTATAGCTAAGATGTGAAACTGACCCAGATGCCCCTCAGCAGATGAATGGATGTTTGATTTCTGAACCTTAGGAAACATACATTTTCCACTATTTCCATTCAACACTACATGCCCAGAGCACTGAAACTGATGTCTCACTCTGGCTCTTCTGAAGCTATGAGTCCAAATCAATGTATCTCTTATTTTTGTCATAGAGACAAAAGTCTGACTAATGAAAACCTGAGGAGAGCAAGATGACCAAGGATCAGGAGGTTCGTTCAATATAATGGGGAGCTAAATTTCTTTTATAGTTGACTATGTGGAAAACATAAGGCATGGGCAATTCATCAAGTAATTTGATAAGATTGAACATTGAAATATTTGAAATTACCTTGATTATTATAATATCCAGCCAGAATGATTTGTTGCCATTTTAAGAAACTAAACATTTTTTCCTTGTTTCTACATTCTGGCTTTTTGTACTGATTATTCATTGTAAAGGGTTTGAATTCTAATATAGATCTGGGGCTGGATTGCAATTCTCCTACTTTGTTTTGCCCTCTAGTTTCTAAGCCTCTAAAGTAGCTATGATGACAGTTTCATGCTATTGATGGAGAAAGAATCCCATTAGCTTATATATATATATATATATATACACATATATACATAAAAACAAACATATATGCTACATATATATGTACATAGAATATATATTACGCATTATTAATATATAAATAAATATTTATATATAAATTTATACTTTATACAATATATTATATACAATTTCTATTGTATGCTACATAATATCATGTATGAATATTGATATATACATATATGATATTCCTGATCTGGCTTTGAACTATTATCACACCTATTTCAGCCTTTCAAGTAGCTAGAATTGTAGGTGTGAGCCACCAGTGCCTGGCTTGGAAATACTTTAATTAAAATAAATTTGTTTGTCCATGCTTTACTTGAAATATTTTTAGGGAATATTTTTAGAATGTTTTAGAGTGCTGGCATTTTTACAATGGGAAGTAAAATAAATCCCATTATACACAAAGGGATGAAATCATGGGAAAAACTCATGTGCCTTGAATATTTTGGAGTTGATGAGAATTTAATCAAAAGGATATAGGGATGTTGATCCTGGTAAATGACACCTTTTATAGACTAACAGATACCTTAAGAGCAAAGTTCAATAGAAAGAAAAATAAAGAAGACCCATTGAAAAATAAGAAGATCCCATTTCTACTACATTTACTGACTATAAATTATCTCTTGCTTATTTTTTAATTGCATGGGGGAATGTATTTTATTAAAATAGACTGTGTTTCACGTAAGTTGTCAAATTATCTGAAAGCAAATATCAAACTTCTCTGTCTTAAAGTTAATAAAGAAAAATATAAAATCCTTTGTTTAATTTGCTTCTATCATGCTGTTCTTATACAAGACATACGATCAAGCTATTTTAAAGGCACCAAGATGAAACTGGGCAGAAATGTGATCTAAATACATTTTTTACAAATTATACATGACACCACCAATGATAAAATGTATGTCTCAGATTAGAAAGATAAATACATCATCTAAATTCAAAGTACCTGTTCATTCCAGGACTTGAATAGAAGCTGTATTATTACCTGTTTAAATATGTCTCAACAAATAATTATCTTTAGAGCTTTAATAAATGAAAACACTTTGTCCTTGACAAATGGTCATAGGTAAAGTTGCATTTTCCCCACTGCTGTTTTGCTTCCTATGTGAGCCTTACTAGAATTTTATTCTTCATTTTAATGAAGTACCCCTCATCCACAAAAATACTAACTTGACACAATTTCCCCACTGTACATAAAATCAATGGTTATTTAATATGTGTTAAGCATATCCATTGCTGGAACTAATTTAAGACAGCTATTTCACCTTCATCAGCAGATTTCAAGGTGGTAAGGGAGTTCTATTGCTGGATTTGTCCTCACTTAATAACTTTATTAATGATGTGGGTGAGTGAACAAATATTATGAATAGAAATTTCCTTGGTATTAAATATGTACGTTCTGCAGAAACAAATAAGCTAGAAGGTTACGGCTGCAAAATGACCTAGAAGGTTGCATGGAAGTCAATATTGGAAGTCCAATATTCTCTGTTTTTCAATTTTCTAGGTCACTAAGTTGAGAAAAATAACCATTAAAAACTCAGCAATGATATTTGCACCCAAAACCATAACAAGGGTGAAAATTACAAGTTTCATTGTTACTTTGTTCATTAAACTATTCAAAATGTCATGGAATTACTAACGTCCTTTAATTCATAATTAATCTAAAGCACTCTACAAGCCATAATTCATTTGTCCTACCTGAAAGGATGAATTATTTATGTAGAAAAATATGTGTAAATAGAAAAATATATGTAAGTTTATATAAATAATATGTCTAATCTTTTACTATTTATTGATGTATAATATTCAAATGACTGTGCCTCTTTTGAGCTCTATGTTCAATGATTTTGCTCAATATTTGAAAATCAGAGTTTGATTTGCAATTAATCATGATCTAATATTGAGCAGGAGAAATTCTTTCCTTTTATATTTGATCTCAGTCCCCATATATGTGAGTCATGCATTTAAATTTAGTCTCAGTCTTCATTAGTTATTTTAAATACTTTCTTATAAAATTTCTATGAATATTTATTTTTTTCGACTTGGAAGCCTTTTACGGCATTATATTTCATCACTTAATTATTGGTGATCCTATGAAAATAAATAATTATTTAATTTCAATTTATTAAAATCAGTATAATAGTAAATATTTACTATACCTATACACATATATAAGAACTTGGAATGCTAAATAAAATAACTACTATTTTTTCACAGAATACACAAATTGTCATAAATTGGGAGAATACCATTTAATTATTCCCTTTAATTTGTATTGGAAAAAGAAACACATGTTTTATATTATGAAATAGAAATAAAACTAAATACAATGTCTTAAACATTAGCAATAAAATGTATTCTTGGTTTGGGACATTTAGCAAAATCTCTTGTCCCTAGCATTTCTCTCATAATTTGTCATGGATAGAAATTTAAATATTTTGATAATTTAATAACAGATGACCTCATATATACGGGGATACTCTATTCTATATTCTAGGTTTTTATGAACGGTGTTGAGACATACATAAGATGATAATTTCCTCACATTTTTTTGCTTCGTCTGATTGCCACAGAAAATACTCATTTTCTTAGTCCTATTAGCAAGAAGGCAGGGTAGAATATATTCACCTTATCAAATCTATTTCTTACCTCTTCTCTCTCTTCTACAATGAGAACTTGAAAAATTCCTACCTATAACCTCTATTTTAATAATCAAATATAAAATATACTGATAAACTAAACATGTTACTTAACCAACTGGCCTGTGTTTTTGTCTGAAAATTTCCCACAAATTTAAGATGTTGAATTCTCCTCAAATTGTTCACCAATTTTATATCTGAAAATTAAACATTCGATTCCATATTAAAGTACCAGCATTTGGTAAATTCGTATATGTGTCATGTATTGCCCTAAACTGACATCTACGTTGCTATTCGTTATACACAACAATGTGAAGAAAACTGTTGAAAAATATAGAAAACTATGTTTTTTTTATTGTCTCTTGTGGGAAGAAGTTTTGCGAGTTGAGCTCAGAGTTGCATTTAGTGGACCAAAAAAAAAAACCAACAACAACTATGCATTTGACCCATGCCTTCAGCCCCATTTACTCAACATAGATAACAATTCTGTTCATATTGGTCTAGTTGTATTGTGGTCATGATTATAATTAAAGGAACCACCAAATCCCTCTCATCAAGTAATTTGGAAAAAGTATGTTCTTAATATGTTTTAACAGAGCTATCAAAGTCTTGAAATGGGTATGCTTCTAGCACTATTCATTTATCGGGTACATCCCTTAAACAGTTTAAGGCACTGTTTTAGTAGTGGCTTGGATTTAATGTATGCAGCACTACTTTCTCCTCTAGGAAGTCTTACTTTATCGGAGGCAGCTCTTAAGGCTCACCCAAATCTCCTATTGTGTGGGATCCAGAATGTGAGCAGCATGTCCTGGCTAACTTCAAGAACAATTCTCCAAACATATGTAAATTGGTGTGTGAGAAGTCAGTAAAAAGGGAAGTCTTCAGAAAAATATTTGGCCTAAATCCCTGCCAACTGAAATGGCCTGGCAATACCAGGGAATTTTTATATAAATCCCATGGCATTGCTCTCTCCTTCACTTGCTTGAGTTTCTCAGATGATTTTGACAAATTTGTATCCACATTTCTATTGACTGTCAATATTCCTTCCAACTTCATTGTAATTAGGCCAAGACTAAGATGTTTCAGGCTGAGATTAATGTTTAAGTGTATGAGCAATGAACTTTAGCTAAACTTTGGTACATTGTGTATATATATATACATACACACATATATATGTGTGTATATATATAGTATATTATGAACATGATTAGTGCAACAACTCTCTTTTTCCAATTGTTATGATACTAAGCATTCAATTTGAATAAATTAACTGGCAATTTGAATGCATTCTTAAGCCATTTCAGTTTGTTATATAAAATGTAACTAATACACAATTATTTTTTCCAAAAATTTAAAGTGGTCTTATATTTAGATAACATTTTATGCAAGGAGATTTCCTTGGTGATCTGTAGTTGTTACTTAAAATTCCCATACAACATTCCTATGACTGGGAAAAGTCTTTTCCTCTTTCATTTTCCACACTCTTATTGTCTACTTGACCTAACTTGAAAGGACAAATTGAAGTATTTAAGTATTTAGAGTAAAAGACAGGATAATTGGCTGGTATTTATCTCTTATCCAAAGTAAATCCATCTTTAAGACCCATTTCAAATTCCCTTTTCTCAGAACTTCTTAGTCTTCAACATTCTGTATGGCTTCCATAATCCCAATGGTCACTAAATCTGTGCTTAGCCAAGATTACTGTGGGCAATGGGTTTTGCTTAGCTGTTCACCTATTGTACCACAAGTTTAATTTGCATATTAGAGCTGACAGAATTCATATTTGTTTGGTTGCTTAGATTCTGATGAGCAGATATTCAACATATATTTAATAAATATATAAATGATTATCTGCTTCCCAATAGACTTTAAAGGGCTTAAGTCAAAATACTTGTGAATTCTAAGGGAAAGTCTCAGAGAGAAATAAATGATTATTTGTGCGAAGTGATTCTTGAAGTATGAACTGTGAAATCAGAAAGATTAAGTATCGTCATTTCTTCTTGAAGGCACATAACTTGGTTTTTAGTGAAATTACTTAGATTTTACAAACTGTATAACAACTCAGCTAATTCCTATAAAATGACTTTACAATCCCCAAATATAACAAAATTTCATGAAACAATGATTTATAGAGAAACATTCATATGTTTCACAACTTGATTATGAATAATAGAGGAAGAAAGTTCAAACCTTTGAAAGCAACATAAAGCATTTATGTTGTTTCAAGAATAACTCCTAGCCCCCCCAAGGTTATTCAATAGCAAAATCAAAGTTGAGAGCCTTGGCTGAAGGAACAGTTTCTTGTGTCTATGTTTTGTTTCAATTTTCTGAGTAGTTCCGAAAGAATTAGAACAATGGTCTAAAGATTATACATGTGGGGCTGGGAAGGTGGCTCAGTGGTAGAGTGCTTGCCTTGCATGCATGAGGCCCTGGGTTTGATTCCTCAGCACCACAAAAGCAGAAAATGCCAGAAGTAATGCTGTAGCTCAAGTGATAGAGTTCTAGCCTTGAGCTGAAGAGCTGAACAGAAGTTGTGATTATAATGATAATGTTGCTGATGATGGTGATGATGATGATTGATGATGATGGTGGTGGTGGTGGTGCTGATGGTGATTTTGTCAAATAACAGATCAAAATTGATCATAAAGGTCAATATTGTGACCTCTTTGGAAAACCATTTCCCTATTACATCATCCAAAAGGTGGTTAATACAATTGTTTGGGCTGGAAGTTGTGGTGTTTACATATGTCTTTGTATGGATGAATGGATGGGTCTTCTGGGCTTCATATTATGAAACCAATTACTTCTTTTATTCTTATGAAAGTTGTCAAGGCTTCTATGATCATATGTTTAATGATAGGATTACAGTCCTAAGTCCACAAGTCCCCTGGTTCTCATTAACACTACTCTAGTTTTTCATTAAATAGGCAGCTTTGACTCATTACTTCCATAAATGTTTATTTAAATTGGAAAGATATACTACCAGAAATGACAATTCTACTGCCACAAATGGGTTTTGTCCACAATGTACATAATTTACAGTCTGGCTGTTCAGACATAGTTTCTTGAAATCATTTTTCCACTAATGGAACACTAATTTCCATACTTCTCTTTTCTCTGCTGGAAGGGACGGCTTGAACCCATATGTACTCACATATCAAAGATACAGAAGCCTCGCATGCTCTAGAAACCACAGGCATGGTCAAACATCACTTGATAGATGCTCATGTGTTGTTTTGTACATATTTGATTTCTAAATAGCTGTATATTTGAAATTAAAAGAACATGTAAAATAGATTATTTTATACTAGTTGATTTGCTCTTCAAGGAACAATATAATAATTTGAAGCAATAAAGAACTCCAATACAAACAGTACAAAAAAAAGGAAAGAAAGAGAAAAAGAAAAAAAGAGAAAGGAAGAAAGGACTTCTGGCAGTAAAACATGATACTATACACGGAGATTGCAAAATCTGATATCAGTATAGTTTTATCATTTTCTTCTTAGAAGAAAAGTAGTTTCATTACCATTACAACAGAGTAAAGATCTCATAGTTTAACTCACATTGTTTGTCTATGCAAATAAGGTAATCTGTATGTCAATTGATGAGAATATTTACTTTTTTTTTTTATTAAACTGCCTTGAAGGACAAGACTTTTTCTCTTCTTAGTACCACAGGAAAAAATACTATTTTAATCATTTGATTATTTTAATCACATTACTGCATTTTAAAATACTGCAGCTAAAGAAATGTTTAAATGCTCACATTACTCAATGTGAGACATGTTCATCATCAGGTAGCATTTTTTTTTTTTTGGTCACTTTTGGGGTTTGAACTTGCTGTCCCTGAGCTCTTATGCTCAAGGCCAGTGGTCTACTACACTGAGCCACAGTGCCATTTCTGGTTTTCTGGTGGTTCATTGGAGATAAGAGTCTCATGTGCTTTTGGGTCTAGGCTGACTTTGAACCATGATTCTCAGATTTCAGCCTCCTGAATAGTCAGCCTTACAGGCATGCGCCACTGATGCCCAGCATAATATTTGTGTTTTATTATTTCATAGTTGTACAGAGTCAAACGTCAAATATTTTATGAGCACAGTGTCACTTGAACAGAGTGGCCTCTTGCCTTATTTTTAATAGCCCCTTCCCAAATGTATATTTAAGATGATATTCCCAGTAATAAATGGTATTTAATACATCAGGAAGTGCAGAAACACTTAAGAAAGTTGGAAAAAATGATAATCTATGTTTTCATTATGTGTGTGCTATAATTTCACAAGCAATAATGAATGAAGTCTAATTGTAAGGCTAAAAGTTGTCTTGTTCCTTATGAAATCATACAATTATGATAAGGAGTACAGTATAGTTTATAGTAGAATAGACTAGTAACTTAAAATGAACATACATGGATAAAAAAGTTATGCTGGAGCTTTAAGTGTAAATATAACATCATATAAAATGGTGTATTTGCAATTTTTTACTTTCTAGGATCAGTTTTGTCTAAATTGACATATTTTATTGTATTGTTTTTTCCTTTCTTAGGTTTTGGTACTAGGGTTTGAACACAGACACTCTACCTCTGAACCCCAGCCCCCAGTTTGCATGGCTATTTTTGTGAAAGAGTCTTTTTCCTCCAGGGGGGCCTGGCTGAATCACACTTCCCTCACTCTTTTCTCTGTGTAGCTGTCAGGATACACTCATAGCACCACATATAGCTTCTTAATGACATGTGTTAGGCTTTTCTAGCAGGGTGGCCTAGAATCACCATCCTATGTCTCTTAGTCTCCCATAACTAAGATGACAGGCATATGCTACCAAACCCAGGTATTCGTTGAGAAAATGGCTCATCTGTATGCCTGGTTTGGCTTTGAGCCATGCTCCTTTCAATTTCCACCTCCAAATAGCTAAATGAAAGGAATAAACCAGCATTGCCAGTCTGAGAATATTTCTTTGAAGAAAAGTATACAAAATATCTTAAAAGATCAAATAGATAAGCAGAAAGCAGAATATCTAGGAAAATAATCATATGTTGAAGGACATGTTAAAGAAAGTGTCTGTCATGATGTTTTCAACATATTCACAGGAAGTGTCACTTATTAGATGGCTCTAGTCTGTTTTTACTTTGTTTGTTGCATACAGTTTTACAATCTCTACCCATCATGAAAGCCATTGTTCCATGAAACCTACACATGCAAAGTATATTCTTGTCAGCATGTTATATATATATATATATATATATATATATACGTGTGTGTGTGTGTGTGTGTGTGTGTGTGTGTGTGTGTGAAAAATCACTTTTTATAATCAAAAGTCTGTAGAGTCTCCATGGAGACTACATAGATCTGGGAAAGTTGAGATATCACATGATGTCTTATTTTTTTCCTTTACAGATTTATAGCTTGGTTATATTTCAATATACATATGTACTAATTTATACATGGCTAATCAAGGTTCAGTCTATGCAAATTTCTCATTGATTGTTCAGTCCTCTGAAAGTTGTCAGTTGAAAATGGAGCATTCTGACAGACAACAGGAAAGCTGGAAGTCCAAGAAAGAAGTCAGTTTCCTGAATTGCAATGTGGAAAGTGCTACTGCTGAAAACAAATGCTATAAGAGAGTTGTTGAGAATGAGAAATAAGTTTTCATCTTTATACACTTTAGTAGTGATTCATTTGTTAAAGGAAGTAGAGTTATCCAGTATTAAAGGAGTCTATTGAAATCATTCTCCATTTTCCTCTCTGACATTCACAATGAATTGAGATACAGACATCAGAGTTAAACCTCTTTCAAAGGCTGCAGTATAGTATTCAAATATGATCTCATGAGCTTTCAGGGACATGGGCATAAGTGACCCTTACTAAAGTTCCAAAATGTTGTTCCAGTTGTAAGCACACACGTACACATCAAACAGGACCTTGTAGCCAACATGGCTGGGCATGATTTATAATTCTGCTGTCATACCTAATGCACTGACCTTTACTGTGCCCTTGAGGCACATTGCTTACTGAGTAATCTTGATAAATGAAACCCACTTGGCTAGATTAACCAGCCCTTGCAATATACATACACAGATAAGCCCGAAACAGGAACTGCTCCATGCACACAGGGCACATTTTTACTGCAGGGTGGTAAATTCTGAAGGTTTGGTGAAACATCCATTTTCTAAAATATAAGAATCCCAGTCGTAGAGGGCTCTGATAAGTCTACCGGTGTTTAACCCCTTGATAAATCATCCTTAAACTTAATGCTTTTCCCTTTTTATTGTATGAGGTATTTTTTTGTTTGTTTTTTGTTTGTTGTTTTTGTGGGTCATAGGGCCTGAACTCTGGAACTGGGCATTGTCCCTGTCCTCTTAAGCTCAAGGCTAATGTTGTACCACTTGAGCCATAGCATCACTTCCAACTTTTTCTGCTTATGTGCTGCTGAGGAATCGAACCCAGGGCCTCATGCATGTAAGGCAAGCACTCTACCACTGAGCCACCTTCCAGGCCAACTATTTTTGCACTGCATTTGACTAAGGTTAAATTGTTTTCCTTATAAAAATACTGTAAACACCCCCAGAAGCCTTAAACAAAACAGACAAGACAAACAAACAAAAAAATCCATAACACCCCCAGGAACCAGATAGGATTAACTATGGAATAAAGCTCTAAGTAACACTGCATACAGATTTTCCACACATTCCTGCAGAATGTTATGCATTGTGCAGTCTATTAAAACATCGTCATAGAATATAGAACAAACATGACAGAAACCAACTGAGATGGTTCCTAATGACACCAGAAATAGTGATTGTTTCTCTCACACACCAAGGGTGTGCAGGCTAGTTTTGTGTCTTTGTGTCCTTAATATTAAACATAGTTACGCATGCATATCCAAATAAGAACGAGGGACAGAATGAATTATCCCAACTGCATATGCTCACTCCTCTAATATTGTTTACACATGAAACAGTTATCCCCATTACTATAATACTAAATTCAAACTGCAACACAAACAGCTATTTTCATATATTCTTATTGCTCTCATACCACCATTTACCATACTGTCAAAATATGTTTTGTTTTCATGATTGCTATTTGCTTTAGTTTTTTTCAAGATTGTAGATAGAAGACATTTATTTCTCTTAAATTGTATTTTTCTCTCATTTTTTTCTACTTAGAAAGTAAAGACAAAAATATAGAACTTGGGTGCATTCGTTCTGTATCTTTTATGCACAGAGTTCATTATGCATGCTGACTTGAAACTCACCGAAGAATGAGACAAACTGGCTCTTCATTATTTCTTCTGAATTTTATGGAGAAAATGCAGAGAGAACAGATCTTTCCTGAGGTATAATCCTCATGGGCTTTAAAGATTAAGGAAACTCAATGTGCCAAGAAAGCAGTATAGCCACAGGAAAAAATATTTCATTGATTAGTTTACTAAAACTCTATTATATTTTCTTCCACTCAATGTGTTTGTTGAAGTTAAAATTACTTAAGTTTTTGTAGTCATGTCTTTAATCTGGTGCTATAATGCTGATGTCTAGTAAGCTTTAGATTCAATTTCAATTTATTTGTTTATGTCTTGTTAGAATATGTATATGGAAGCCACATTTTCAGGCATAAAAATAAAATTGCAAGAAGGGTGGTATATAACTTTTAAAATCAAATTCTAAATTTTCTGACTTTGTGTGGAATTACAATTTTCAATGGTTCATGTTGTTGTTTCTCTCATTAAACTCACTAATCTCTCTCCCCCACCCCTAACTCCTTATACACATACACCAATGGAAATCAGAGAAAGGGAGGATAGGACTGGCTCCACACTTTCTCTCTTCTCCATATACAACTGATTTTATACAATGCAGTGAGTCTTCAAAAAGAAAAATTTGACCAGGTCAAACATTGATAGGCTCCCTAACTTTAATTTCAAAAAAATCTACCAATCCCTTACGTCATAAAAAGATCAGCACCATATTATAAGCATACAGATGATGGTAGCAAAACCAAATTCCAGGTAGTAAATAGTAATTAACTCTTTTCACATTCTAACCATTCATTTTTTTTCTTCTTCAAAACGTTTTCTCACCCACAATATTTTTTTTTCAGAACAAGAATATAGTTCTCACCTTTCTTGAATTTCCCCTTAGGGCTTTGCCCTGGGTGTTGCAATCTCTTGGATGATCAACAAGGAGAAAATTATTAATTATTCTTCTCTATTATTAAACAGTGAGTGACTGATGACTGGGTAAGAAAACTATTTAAAGATGTCTTTAAAAAATTCTGGTTCTACATTTTCTTCTTTAAAATAATGAAGAAAAGTCTAATTGTGTTATCAAGGGACATCTTAGTATAAATTAGTTTTAAAGTAAATCACTGACATTTCTGTTATAATTCACCGAAAGAGTTTACAAAATTGAGTGATATTATTCAAATCAAGGTCTTCCATTCCTGTTTCATAATTTCTGAAAGCTAGATTTCTTAGAGCTTACATTTGTAAAACTGAGAATGCAGACATCAGAATGACAAATACCTAGGCCTATGAAAAACATAAAAGAGATTCATCTATGGAGATATTAAAATACATGGGAGCATTGTTAATATTTAAGTGCTTTTTAAATAACTTTATTTCCAATTTGTCAGATGCTTTTTTGGCTCAATTTTCAATAAATGATAATCAAAATAGATAATTCACAAAATTCACGAAGAAAAAAATTAAGTTTTAGATAATTTGCTGATTTTAAGGGTGGCTTTTATATTTAATTTTCCAACACAGAAAATATAGATTTATAATGTTCAAGTCCACCATTCTTGTTATTTGTTGTTGTTTGTTTTTGCTTTACTAATTCACATTCTTGGTCAGTAACATACTTAAAAATACAGAGAGAACAAACTAGTCCACAGGTACATTTAGAAAAAGATATGGATAGTGCCAGGCACTGGTGGCTCATGCCTGTAATCCTAGCTACTTAGGAGGCTGAAATATGAGGGTCACGGTTCAAAGCCAGCTCGGGCAGAAAAGTCCGTGAGATTCTTATATCCAGTAACCCACTAGGAAATAGGAAGTGGCGTTGTGGCTCAAGCGGTAGAGCGCTCATCTTGAGCTGAAGAGCTGAGGTACAGCGCACAGGCCCAGAGTTCCAAGCCCCATGACTGACCAAAAAAAAAAAAAAAGAGATATGGATAGTACTTGCTTATTATAACTAATGATTTTTGATGTGTTTGGAACTTTTCAGATAACACTTTAAAAGCAAAATATTTGGAAGAACATTTCTTTTTAGCATCTTAATTTCTGCTTATCCAAAGATGTGAAATATTTTCTTCAGTAAAGAAAATTGGTTACACTGCTAAAACACCAAAATATGTGTATAAATCCCTCTCCATCTTTGCAAATTGAGATTTGCTGAGAGGAAATTTAATATGCATGACAAATAGTGAAAAAAGATGTTCGTAAAAGGAAAGAATTACCAGAAATTTATAAAATGTATTAGTTTGTTCTTTCTATAAAGTGGTATTGTAACATTGTCTTCAAAGAAAATGTGGAATTTTCTTAATGTCTGTAGATTTTCATTTACCTCATCATAAGACATGGAAGAAGCCAAAAACACGTTATAGAGTCCCCATGCTGTGATTTGAAGTATACATACTTTGTAATACACTTAAAATAAATAAACTGATTAGTAATAAAGTTCAGAATGCCGAATACTATTTTGGTTTAAAAAAAAAGCACACTTAGAAAGATCATGACAAGGTGACGGAGTCAATAACCATGGATTTTTTTTTCAGCTGTTGAAAAATGAGAGAAGATATTCACCAAAAATGAGAAGGAGATTTTCTGCCTCCTTTCAGATAGGTGATTAGCGATTTGTGTCTTGGGCTTTTGAATGTTCATTTGGAGATGAACATCCTGTGTGAACAATCAGAATAATATTGTACGTGGATACAGAGCTCAAATCGCTGGAGGAAGTTAGAGAACACATAGAGGGTCAGCGGGCTGACGTGCGCGGAGGTCTTCCCTAGGCAGCGAGCACCACAGCAGCAACTGGGAACTCTGGAAGAGTTGTCAGAGATTTCCAACAGAGCAAACATCTTGCATACCACTAAGAAGTCTGACGACTGGGCAATAACTAAGGACCTTGAATTCTGCCCCTTCTTTTGGTTGGCTCTTGAAAACTGTGTCATGATAAAGTCAGCCATGGTAGCATCAAAGGCAAACAAAGGGCTTTTCCTTGGTTCTTCTCTTACAGAGCCAGTTATATCTCCTGGTTATAATGGTTCATCCTGTATCCTTATTTCAGCATTTTGGTATTTCCCTTAACCTACCCAAATCAGAAAAAAATGTGTGTACAAGACGCAGGGTACCAGAATCAAATACAGTGAAAACAGGGGTAATAACATGGAGAAAGAACCTATGAAAGAAACCAAAAAAATCACATGGTACATTATAAATACATTAAAAACAAGACACTATGGTGAAAATGAACTTTACAACTTTTGGGGGTAGGTTGGGGGGATTTGGGGAGGTAGGAAAGGAAGGGATTGTAGGAGAAAAACAAAGGAGGAGGTAACAATGCTTGATAGGAAATGTACTCATTACCCTACTTATGTAACTGTAACCCCTCTGTACCATATTTTTACAATAAAAATACATATGGAAAAAAAAGAGCCAGAAGAGAAGACTTAAAATATGTAAAGGGGCTGGGAAGGTGGCTCAGTGGTAGAGCTCTTGCTTGCAAGCCTGAGGCCCTGGGTTTGATTCCTCAGCACCACATAAGTGAAAAGAAAAAAGCCAGAGGTAGTGTTGTGGCTCAAGTGGTAGAGTGCTAGCCTTGAGCTGAAGAGCTGAAGGACAGCGCCCAGGCCCAGAGTTGAGGCCCCACAACCAGACCAAAAAAAAAAAAAAAATATATATATATATATATATGTAGAAATCTGATTTCATTCAAAATAATACAGGTAAGCCAAGCTCCTTGCTACTCAGTAGACTGAGATCTCAGGATTGAGGTTTAAAGCCAGCTCATCCAGTCTCACAAAAGTCCATGAGTCAATGTATCTTCAATTAACCACCAGAAAACCAATAGTGGTGGTGTTGCTCAATGTGGTTGACTGGTAGTCTTCAATGACTTGTGGACAGTGCCCAGGCCCTGAGTTCAATCCCCATGACAGACAGACAATAAATAAATGATAGTAATAATGATAATTCAGGTAAAGAACAAGCTACACTTAAAATTATAGAGAAAAATACACATTTGTGATGAGTCTTGCCCTTGAGAATTTGATGTAATCTCATAACTCATAACACTATCATTTAAATCTATCCTATAAACTTCCTCAGGGTTGTAGGATACATCTTGTCTTCTTGTCTTCATCTGTATTATGCTGCCAAAACAGAATAGCTCAGGGCATGTAATTAATAATGAATAGAAATGTTTTAGGCTATGGTTCTGAAGGAAACAAGCAAGGCCAACATCAAAAGGGCACCCGAAAAAGACCCTCTCACTTCATCTGCACGTACTAGGATGAGAAGGGGATACATACGTGGGGTGAGGGAATGCTTTCTTTCTTAAAGAATTCTCTGTGATAATAAACCTGATCTTAGGATAATCTAATTCATCAGAATAAAAAGGACCATTCATTCACCATAAAAAGGACCTTATGACCTAATTGCCTCTTAAACGTCTGTTCTCTGGGCACTTGTTCACTCGAGGCCAAGCTTCCCATGCATGAATTCTGGGCAGCACACTGAAATCATTCAGTGTTAAGTATTAATGAATCATGATGGCAGCTATTAAGTGCTAAAAGCAAGTTATTGGAAATTCAGGCAAGATGAATACAATGATCATTTTCACAAGGTAACTATTTTTAGTGTACTTTCCCTTTGTGCCTTTTGCAAACCTCACTTGCTTTCACAAGGGATTAAATGGGTAGTTTATTGTTGTTGTTTTTGTTGTTGTTTGTTTTTAATACTTTCCCTCTTGCCTTTATCACTAAAACCTTTTAAAAGTTTACTGAGCTGATATCTGCAATGTATTTTTTTAATTTAAATTGTATTGCAAAGGTAATGTACAGAGGAGTTACAGTTACATAGGTCAAATAATGACTACATTCTTTTATGAACAGTGTTACCGTCTCCCTCATTTTCTCAAACTTTTGTCCGCTCCCTGTCCTGATTGCCCCCAAATTGTAAACTTCATTTCTAACATAGTGTCTACTGAGTATCACTGTTGCGTTCATTTACCCTTTGTCCCACCATTTCTGCAATTCCCCTTCTCCTCCCCATATCAGTTAACTTTAAATACAAAAAAAAAGGTACACAAATCCAAAACAGTGACAAAAAGGAATAAATCAAAGGGAAAAAAGAAAGGAAAAGTAAATGCAAACAGTACAATAATTGTTTCTTAGATGACTTAGAACTCTCTATGTTTGTATTCTAATATATTCCCAACTTTACAAAATGTTTTCCAAACAAACCTCAGACACAATTTTTCTGCACTTTTATATTTGCAACAATTATGTCAATGATTATGAATATTTGAGTTCAACATACTCTTTCTGCATTTTTTATAATTTTTTTATTGTAAAAATACTGTATAGAGGGGTTACAGTTAAATGAGGAAGGTAATTTCTTATCAAGCATTGTTGCCTCCTCCTTTGTTTTTCCCCTACCATCCCTTTCCTCCCAACTCCACACCTACACTTCCCCCACCCCCCACCCCGGCCTAAATTGTAAAGTTCGTTTTTCAACATAGTGTCTTGTACATCTCATTGTTAAAATGGGTCCACCTGTATCCCTATTTAAACATTTTGTTTTTTCCCTTCCCCTCCCCAAATTAGACCGACATCAAATACAGTGAAAACAGGGATTACACCATGGTAGAGAAAAATAAAAACAACCAAAAAAATCACATAGTACATTTATAAATATGTTAGAAACAATAGCAAGCAAGAAAAAAACCAGTTGTGTCCCTATCTTAGGGTTCATTTCACTTAACATCATCTTTTCTGGTCATATGTATATAGCTTTTGGCTTTTTCTGCTTGCCCCAGACATATACTAGTTATTGCAAACAAGGGAAAACATGGGACCCTGTTTCAGTAAATGATGCTGGCAAAATTGGTTAATCACCAGTAGAAAACTAAAGCTAGATCCTTATATTATTGCCCTGCACCAGAATCAACTCCAAATGGATCAAAGACCTCAGAGTCAAAGCAGACACCCTGAAAACATTACAGAAAGGAATAGGAAACATCCTAGGTCTCCATGGCATAGTTCAAAATTTTCTTAATAGAGACCCAGAAACACAACAAATCAAAGAAAGTTTGGACAAATAGGATTACATGAAGCTGCAGAGCTTCTGCATGGCAAAGGACATAGTTAACAAGATCAATAGAAAGCCCTCGGATTGGGAGATGATCTTCACTAGCCATACAATGGACAATGGTCTCATATCTAAAACATACTTGGAATTCAAAAAATTAAATCCCCAAACAATAAATGCTCAAAGAAACAACTGCCTGATAAATAAGTGGGCTAAAGACTTAAAGAGAAACTTATCTTTCTGAGTTTATTCTCACTTATTATAGGTGTCTGATAGAACAAACTGTCATTGTTTAAAATAATAATTAAAAAACTAGGATGTGAATTGATAATGATGTTATTGTAACCAGAGGTCTCAGAAAGGATTCCTCTAGGAAAGTGCCATGCTGTGAGGGAAGATGTGAACAAGGTGAAGATGTATTGCGAATTCCTGTCTCCAAAGTGCTAGCTAGAACCATAAAAAATATTTTTTTTCTTTTCATTTTCTCTATATATTGTGTATTACCCATTCTCTGTCTCTAGGTTTCTCTCTCACCATTCTCTTTGCATGAGTTCTAAACTCAGTGCCTTGCTTTGCTGGTGCACTTTACCACCTAGAGCCACATCCTAGCTCTATTTAGTTTAGTGAGTTCTTGGACAGGATCATCTAAATGTTGCAAGCCTGGGACCACAATATTCCTATCTGTCTCCCTCATAGGTGAGATTATAGGCCTATACCTGCAGTCCCAGACATGCTGTTTTCTCCTAAAATGGGTGAACATTTGGCCAAGAGCTAAGTTATATGGGGCGGCTGCAGCCACCTTGTGTAAACAGTAGATTGGGGAGAAAACAAAGTTGAGTGTAAAAAACAGCATGGAATTGTATATACCTATATTTGAATTTGGAAAGTTTCTTTTAACCATATTTTTCATGTATTTGGGTTCTACGTAAATGAAAACTCATTATTCTAAGGGAGACATTAATTATGAGTACTTGTAAATATTTGGTGAAAGATTTATATATAATATTTTAAATATTATTAATACATATTTTACATATATATTTGGCTTAGGTCAACAAATGATGGAGTTAATACATTTTTCAAACTTCAACTCTTCAGAGTTTTTTACTTAAAAGTTTGATTATCCTTTATTTTCTTTTATTATTTTCACTAACATCAATAATTTTTGTTATCACTATAAACATGCAATATTTTAAAATATTTAGTCCTATGAGTTAGTACAGCTATTTTCTGAAGCATTGATACAAACTTAAGCAGAAGATTTAAAGAGCAAACCTATGCTTAAAATTGCTTCCACTCTTTGGTGCTCTATTGATTTCTTAGCTTTGGAGATCATGTCTCTGATATCAGAATAAAGGAAATACATATTGTCCATGTATATCTGAGTATCCATAGGCAATCCAGACAATTATCCAACTAAATCCTGATGAATCTGCTGAGTTTGTTTTTCTTTCCTTTATTTCTCCTTTCACTGTGGCAAATTTTCAGTTTCCAAGGTCCAGATGATGTGCCTTCCTCATATTTATTGTGGTTGAAATCCCCTATGGTTTACTTTTATCTTCTAGTGTATCATAGAGATGACTGGGTTATTTGATGAGAAAAAAAGAGAAAGAGTGAAATATTTAAAAATACTACTGTGATGACTGAGGACAAATAAGGCCGCAATTATATGGATAGAAGCTGAAAATACGAACACAATAACCTCTCCTGGAAAATACAGAAGGTGCTCAGCCTTGTGAATATTCGAATTTTAGGTCATTAAGTCATGTTTGGGACTCGTGTCATTTGTGTTATTTTTAAGCCCTCATAGTTTTTACAAACAATAAAAGAATTGGCATACATTTTTGAGTACCGAATGTATTTTTAATCTTTCACTCCTCTTATATTTAAAACCTCATGAAGGGAGCAAATGCAATGCTATTGGTTTTACTTTTTTCTCCATTATCAAAAGGCTGTTTTACAAATTTTGTGCTACAAAAATTTCATTACATAATCATATCAGAGGTGGCTTGAAACGAAGTTAAATTTTATAGAGCAGGCTTTCAAGAATTTATGTGCATGGGCTGTAACTGTTGTGTACAATTGATACTTTTTCCTTTCAAAGTGAAATAAGAACAATGGAGAATTTAGGGTGATCTCACTTGTTTAAAACATGCTTTTTACATAGGTCATTCTAAGCATATCCATGCAGTATATTGACAGAAACACCTAGATCGGTGTCATTGAATGACATAAAACCATCCATCAAATGAAAAGTTCATTGGGAGATGCCAACATTTTCAATTTTGCTGGGGAGGAAGATATACATTGAGCTAAAAGTAAAGCTAAGCAGACTGAGAAACACATAGCAGCGTTTGCTTGTTTTTGACTTAGATTGTTTGGTACCCATGACAGTAGGAAAGAAACCTTCTACTCTTCTCTATCCTGTTCAAGGAGTCATGGAAGCTAAGATTTGGAAAGCCAGAAAAGACTGTGGGGCATATTCACCCACATGAAGTATGACCCCAGTCACTACTATGTCTGGGACCCTGTAATGAGTGTGTAATGAGAGGCAAAGTGTGCACATCAACTCACTGTCGTCATTACAGACATTGGTTTTAAGCATTCTATTTAAAGATTAGGCTTAAACAGAATTAGAGGACAGTGGGAGAAAGGCATGCACACGCATTACAGGGCCCCAGACATAGTAGTGTCTGGGGTCATACTTCATGTGGGTGAATATGCCCCACAGTGTTTCTGGCTTTCCAAGTCCTAGCTTCCATGACTCCTTGAACAGGATAGACAAGAGTAGAAGCTTTCTTTCCTACTGTCATGGGTACCAAACAATCTAAGTCAAAAACAAGCAAAAGGCCAAACATGACTTAGGGAACTTGGGAGTTTGGGGCTGGCAACCCAAGCTCTTACAAACAGTTATTTGACTTTTTATGTTTATTTGAGGAAATGACTATACATGAACCAATTGAATCCTTATCGATTCTGATGACATTGTGTGAGATCAGTTGATAGTCCTCACTTTTTAGCATTTATTTGAGTTGATTTTGTCTCATGCTGTTCTAACATCGTTATTTATGGTTTTACTAGCAAAAAGTAACAACAACAACAACAAGAAGTCCTATATTCTTCAAACTCCTCAGTGTAGTTTTTTTTTTTTTTTTTTCCTTAGGAATGGAAGAAGAGGACTAGCAGGTAACTAGTTTGCCCGGTCATTTGCAAGTAGTTCTGAACTTCAATCAGAAACAACTTTGTGCAATGTATATCTAAATCTGTTTTGATATCATATGAGTCATTTCCTCAAACAACTGCTTAGCTTACATGAAATGTAGGTTTGGTTATGTTATTCTAACAGTGGGCCTGGCAGTCCTGTAAGAAAACCATGCCAGCTAATTCTGCCTTCCCTCTGAAGACCTAACACTGCAAGCGCTGTTTTCAGCACCTGTGGCAGATGGTCAGCAAAGAAGAAACTGCTCCAGTCAGCACAGCTCCATCTTTAACTCCCCGCATGCAAGGCACAGATGGCAGTGAGAGGACACTGGGTGCATCAGGGGCTCTGAAAGCAGACCTCAGTTGACCTGAGACTTGCTATTAAAGATCGGCTCGCTTGTCTGTAAAAGAGGCAAAATCCAAACCCTTCCCTGGATATTCAGAACATTGAACAAAAATACAGCAAAGGCTGAAACTATCCTGTGAAAAGGGGGGGAGGGGGAAGGAGGCGGTTTACAGGAGAAACAGAGAAGAAGGGGATCTTGACTTATGACATCTACTGAATGTTTGAAGGACATGTGAGGATCGCGAAAATACAGAAATAGTGCTTTGCTAGCAAGATGATTGCTTTTCTTTTGTGTTTTTTTTTGTCATGTAATGTAACTGAGCAGAAGGAAAGTTACATCTCTTTTTTTTTCTCCCATAATCCTATATTCATCTTTTAAATACTTATCCTTCACCTGACCTTCATAATTCTAAAGGCAAGACTCTTCAACATCTCTTCTTTTCTTCAGGTCACATGGATTGAATTGCAGAAAAATAATGAATATGTCCCCCACAAAGATATAGATGAGGCTTCCCTAAGATCTTAGTGCCAGGATTTTCAAACAAAGAGAGACAATGTTTACTCTGAAGAAAAAGATGACACCAAGAGGAGATAAGTTACTCTCTGCTCCCTCCCAATGACCCTGAAAACACCCAATACTACACATCCAAGAAAGAAGACATAAAATTCTATTTTATTTTCTTTAGTTTCAGCCTTGATCAATCCATGTACTTCCAACTGTTCTTTTTCTTAACTATCTAGATAGAATGAAGAACTTTAATATCAAGTTCTACTTGCACATTATATACTCTGATGTCTATTCCAAAGTGCAGGACATCGTTAAGAGTAATACAAAAGAATAAAACAGCTAATTCTTAATTATGTGCTTTTTTTGAATCTAGTAGCAAAAATCATTACAAATAAAAGAGAAATAAAACAACACACACTCATCATCCCCCAAAATGATTTAGCAGTAATTGGAGTTTTTATAGTATGAAAGGAAACTCCAAACATACTTGCTTTATTCTGCAAATAAGGATAACGATTGACAATAATTATTTTAAAATCTGTAAAATGTCCACCCCCCCAATGCATTCTTTATACTTTGTCTCATCCTTCACTGGCCTGACAGTTGCAAGCCTTGACCCCAGAAGAGATGTATACCTTGTCTTTCCTATCATCTTGTCCTAGAATTCCCTATTGTTTCGTCCCTTGGCTTCACCACCTGAGTGGCATCCACCTGGACTCTAGTATATCTGAAGCACAGAATCCTCACGCTCCCATAGTCTCCAACACCTAGATGGGTTCTGAGGCATTGTTGGGGCAGATACTATTTCTGGTTTAGTAACATCATAAGGTTCACTTTTTGCTCAAAAGCTTCCAAGTGAAGTAGATGATAATGGCTCAGGACCAACTTTTGTCAATTATTATCTCAAGATTAGAATTTGAAGATTAAAATTAGATGCACTGTACATTATGCATATCTGAACCATGTACCTTCAGGGTACAGGTAGGAGGGGGAAATCAGAGAGAATGATGAATGGGGTGACATTGATCAAGGTGCATTTTACTCATATCCTGACTGAAGGAATTATATCCTTTTGTGTAACTACTTAATAAGAAAACACATTTTAAGAACATTTTTAAAAAATGGTTAGGTGTATTCATCCATCCATTTCCATATTGGCTAGGCTTATATTCCATATTAATAAGAGAAAACATGGAGATTAACTGATCATTTATATTTATCAGGGAATTAAAGAAACCTCCTCCTATGCACTTTATCAGTGAATCTTTGAGTAAATTTATTTGTAAGAGGAATTGATGTAATCAGATTAATTTTCAATAAGTCCCCCATGATATATTTCCTTAGAGTCTCAACTTTAATGTCATGATTGTCTTTAAGGAACATTATAGACAAGCAGAAATTTATTAATAATTAAGTTGATTGATTATCTCACCAAATAAATGTTATAAAGAGAAATAATTCTACCTTAATGCAGTAGTTGTACAATAGAACAATAAAAGTGAAATTCCTTTGGTTCTTTTGGTTGAAACCCAGCATCATTCCAGTAGAATTGTAAAACTCTAATATCTCCAAGCCTTCATAAGACAGAATCCATTAATCCAAAGGCATTAAGCATTCCTCTTTCTTTACATTTTTTTCCTAAGTGTGTTAGTGTATTCTTTCCTCTCGGCTTCACATCACGGATATTTTGATGTCCCGTATCCAGAATTTGGTTATCTTCCCAAGGCTATGAAGCAGTAAGTGGAATCATCACAACTGGAAAACTTCACAAGGAATCTTCTGTGGCCATTGGAACCATTATTGCTGAGATCAGAACTGCTCTTTTCATATATGAAAAGTATACATAAAATATCTGAATTATTTTACCAAAAAGTTAAGTATTACAATCAAATCATTTTTCCTTCCTGAATCTCATTTATCCCCTTTTGATGGAGATTGGAATTTCTGAAATGAATGCAGAATAATTAATTTATTAATGAATTCAAAAGCTTCAGAAGTATGGAAATATTATTTTTATGCAGCCACAAAACACTGATACAATTCATCTTCAGGTTATGATGAATTATTCCAAACTAAATGAAAACTGAAACATTATCAAAATCAATTCAGCCAACTAATCAAACAGAATTGCTTTTGAAGGGTAATGTTGCCTCACAAGTGAAATATTTGATCATTTTTTCCTTTATGAGCAAAATTTGCCTTTGTTTTCCCTCAGGCAGATATCTAAAACAAACATCAACTATGAAGCACAAGTTTCTCTGAAATATATCCAAATAAATATGCATCTGAAATTCAGTATTGGCTTCAAAAGCAAGACACTGTGCACAACAACTGAAATGAGATTTACTTAATTTATTAAGACTTTTATATATCACTACTGATTATAAGACTTGAATAAGATATGATAAAATTCTTGTCTTCAGCTTTCAAGCATGAATAAAGTATAAGCAACTTTTGATTTAAACAAAGCTTCTGCACAATGAATTTAATTTAATTGGTATATTTAAAACAGAATTTTGCAAATGTTCAAGCATACCATGTGGTTAGGTCATTACCACAGGTCTACGATTCTTAATTATCCATGTGAAGGCCAAATGAATCAGTAGTCAAATAGCGGCAATTATCACATTTACAGAGGAACACGACTCTCAGGATGGAGTTTCCTGCAAGCCTCATTTGTTACTACAAAGTCAGGGGTAGAGTGTCCAGTACAAATGAGAACAGAATGATTCAATATAAACAAAATGCCATCAGTTGTGGAACCGAGACAATATGGTATAGAATTACACATTTTTGTTTTTTTATTAAATTTATTTTGGCCAACTCCTGTATATAGAAAATACAGAATGTATTATAAAAATCAAAATAATTTTGTTCTGTAACCTTACTCACAAGTAGGGAATTGAAATGTCTGATGCAGTGGATTCCTCTAACATACCCTTTTCATTAAGATAAAGGGAAAGAAGGAAACCTAAGAAAAATTGATGAGTATAAATTGTTTTCTCAGATGCCTAGCTATGTGAAATTTATGGTTACTGAGAAGATGGTTTTGTCTACAATGCTATAAAATGAACCCTTCATATCCAAAATGGCCAGCTGAATTAACTCCCTCTGACAATTGGCATATGGGTATGTGGCAAGAAATCAAAGTGAGCTAGAGTTTTCTTCCCTAATAATTATGTTCTGCCATTAATCAAGAGCAATGGCTTTGAGCAGCTCTATTTCACTAGCAGTTTTAGAGGTTAGAAATGTAAATGACTCATTGCAGCCTTAGATGTCCACCGACATCTTGTGAGTCAGTATATGAAATGCCTAATTATAGGAAGTGATAATTCTTTTATTTTAAGACATGTCCCAGTAGTGGTTTAGATTATAAGAGCAAATACAAGGCCTAGGAATAGCTATATGACTCATGATTTAAATGGCTGCCTCTTTTTCTCTGGAACAGATGAACTTTCCTAAATAGCCACTAACACCAGATGCTATTCAGTTAATCTTACTCTATGCAAAGACGCCCAAATATAATATCCACATGGTAATTATTCTTAATGGAATAATTTTTTCAGAACAGAAGAAATAAGTCCATATGTAAATGTTATTCGAAATACAACAGTACCAACTTTAATATCAATAGAACTAGAAAAAAGGCAAACACAAACACATATGTATATGCATAAACACATTTGTTTGGGGATATATGAATCTCTGAGAAAGCAAAAGATATGCCACCATGTAGAATAAACAGGAAAATTTGAATTAGTGCTACTAATCCATAAACAATTTCATAAAAGATTTGATTTTTTTCTTGCCAAAGCCACCTAAACTCATATTCTCTCTCTTCTCCATGCCTTAATCTCTATTTGTTTTTCATGTTACTTGTACCAATATATGGTTAAAATAATTTAATTGCAATGACAGAATTCATGGGAAAATCTAATCAGTCAAAAGTTGACTGGGTCTGTGTTTTGTTGTGTGCTTTTAAGTTCAGCAGGACTGACGAAAGCCTTTTGTAAAGCATTGGTTACAGAGTGCATCTTGATCTGTAGCATACATTCAGTATGTTCACCTTTTACTCAACTCCTTCTTATTTTTCTTATTATTTTTTGGTATATGCAGTGAATTCTTGATGCATGCATACATAAACTGCTTAGCTAAAGGGCAAAAATAGTCAATATATATCCTACAAAATTAAGAAAAGTGAGGGAAGGGGTGGGCTGAGAAGGCTAGGTGAGAATGTTCAGGGGTGAAATTGTTCAATATTCTACACTAATAAACTGCTTTATTGAATGACAGCTCCTTTGTACATCTGCTTAAAGGTAACAACATTTTGAAGGTTTTTTTAAATTTTATTTTATTTGTGAACATACTGTACAGAGGGGTTACAATTACATGGGCAGGCTAATGTGTACATTTCTTACCAAGCATTGCAGCCTCCTCCTTTGATTTATCCTTCACATCCCTTCCCATCCTCCCCCCTCCCCCCCAATCCCAACCCTTCTCCTTCCCCCCCCTCCTTTCCCCCCCTGGAACCGATGTTGTAAAGCTCATTTTGGACATGACAACTTATACTACTCGTTGTTGCATCAGGTCCCCTGTATCCTTAAACAACAGTTTTTTTTTCCCCTCTGCTTCACATCTGACATCAAATATAGTGAAAGCAGGGGTTATACTGTGGGGGAGGGACATACAACGCAACAAAGAGATAATCTTATAAATGGGTTAGAAACACAAGCATGAAAGAAAAAACATTAAAATACATGTCTAAGGGTTCATTTT
>NW_012267237.1:13798592-13799090 GCF_000151885.1 Dipodomys ordii | reverse complement strand
AATTTTAATTTGAAGTCTATTTTATCTGATATTAGGATTGCAACTCCTACCTGTTTATGGGGGCCGTTTGCTTGGAAGATTTTGTTCCAGCCTTTAACATTGAAAATGTGTTTGTTTTTACGGGCACGATGTGACTCCTACAGGCAGCAAATAGAAGGGTCTTGTTTTTTAATCCAACTAGACATTCTGTGTTGCTTAATTGGAGAGTTCAGTCTGTTAACATTAAGAGATAGGACTGAGAGGTATTTGGGAGTTCCTGCCATGTTATCCACCTTCTTGGGGGCTGAAAAAACAGGGTTCTTCCTATGGTTCTTGGATTCTCAGTTTGGGTGCAGTGTCTTGGCCATTATTGTGGTCTTGTTGGTTTTCTATGTGTAGGACATCTTTAAGAATCTTTTGTAGAGCTGGTTTGGTGGACATGTATTGTTTCAATTTTTCTTTGCTATGGAAGGTTTTTATTTGGCCTTCAGTTATGAAGGAGAGTTTAGCTGGGTACAG
>NW_012267237.1:13743919-13796032 GCF_000151885.1 Dipodomys ordii | reverse complement strand
AACTGCAGGATGAAGATGTCCGCTCCTTGTCGGTTCTTGCTGGTGTTGAGTAGAATCCGCTTGCCCGCTGCGTCTGGCTCCTTCATCCCGGACTCTCTGTGTGCGCGCTCAGGTATGGCTGCGGTTGCCACCGCGACCCTGCCACCGCCGCGGTGGCTGCTGGCGAGCATTCAGATGTGTCTCCTTGTCTTGGCTTCCCCTCTCTTGTCTAACTCTCTGTCCTGTGATGGCACACTTGGTGTGATTCTCTGGCTTGGGACTGTTCACTGGAACTCTAAAACTGCTTTCTATGAGAGAGCTTGTTCAGATTCCAGCTTCTCCTCCGCCATCTTCCGCCGTCCTCATTTTTAAGGTTTTAAGAACACTATTTCTAGAGAAAATTTATAGTCAATGTAAATATGGATTAGTATTAAGCATGGATATTGACTTGACAGATATTCACTCTATATGTCTATAAACCAATACAAGTTATTTTTTATATCATATGCCTCCTACTTTAACATATATAATTAATGTAAGTAATTGCTTAATTAAATGAAATGCATAAAAGTATATGAACTTAAATTTTATTGTGTCTTAAGATATGTCCTTTTAACTTTACTAGATGAAATAAAATATGGCTTTAAGATTTGTCAAGTTTTTTGTAATAGTTGCATTAAATATTCTTTAAGTGTTTGCTTTAAGCAGTTTCATATCAGTTAAAACTAGAAATTCAATTTGAGTCTAATGTATTGAATATTTTAAACTGTCGTGAGACTTAGACTTTATCTTATTAGGTAAGTCTGAAAATTCAAACATGGACTAAATAGATAAATAGGTACAGACTAATGTGACTGCTGTTCTTAGACATTAGGCAATTAATACTGACCGTAAGTAGATTCCATTCCTTGGAGAATTTTTTCAAAGACAATAGTGACCATGACTTTATTAATTCTAATTGTAAGTCAGGCTCAAACCTTTTGACTTTCTTCCTCAGTCCTTTCTGCTATTCAGATAGTCACATCTATTCTCCATGCTATGTACTTTGGCCTTCTCAAATCTCTGTCTTTATTTGTTTCTATATCTGTCTGTCTGTCTCTCTCACTCTAAGTATGTAAGAATAACTTCTGTAATTGAGCTTCACTTTTATTATACTTTGCAAATATTGTATTCTTTATATTTTGAAGGCTTATACGCCAGAGGCTGGTGGCTCATCCTTGTAATCTTCTAAGCTGCTGAAAAATGAGGGATGAAGCTCCAAGACCGTCAGGCAGAAAACTCTGAAAGACTCTTATCTCCAATTAAGAAGCAAAAAGCTTGAAGTGGAGCTCAAGTGGTATACCATCATCCTTTAGTAAAACAGATGAGCAAAAGCATGAATTTCTGAGTTCAAACTCTAGTACCTGAATAAAAATATGAATGTTTATAACAATCTAAAGAAAGCAAGATGATCAGTGTCATATATCTGATACTATTCTCTAATTTCCTGTCTGTGTGTATGATAGATATTCTTAATATTCTGATTATTCAGATTATAGCAATGACATCCACACCTGTCAGGTAACTTAATTGGTAGGAAAGGACCACAAACAGACCCTCTCCTATATCCTTCCTTGTCAGACTTGCTCATTTCAGGAGATATTTTAAGTATAAACTGGAAATTCAAATTTTTGTGTGACTTACTTTATTACAATATTCACTTTATACTCCTGATATGAAAGTAAATGTGAAATATATGTGAAATATATTCCATACCTTGGTTGACAAAGACCTATCCTGCTTTAGAGAAGGGGCACTGTACTGCAAGTAATATGCACTTAGTATGTACTTGGATGTTTTTGCCCAGGTTATATTGTGGTATGCAGAACCCTTCACAATTTACATTCTTGCAAAGGAAAACTAATGTAAAGACATGGTCAGTCTCTGCAAGCATGTCTCCCTACCAGAATTTCCTCCTTGAATTGGTGTATGGCTCATGTCAGTACTGGATTAATGGTGAACAAACCTCACTGTCAAACCCAGTTCATCCTGGCCAGCTAGTTTCCAGCAGGCTGTAGGATTTGGGGCTGTCATTATGGAGTCAATTGCTATCAGACTTTGGGATCATTCCAACATGTTTCATTATTTCTATTAACATATTTTTATCAACTCTGAGAAGTACTTTGTTCAAAAAAATTTTCATATTCTAATTCAGTTTCCTTAATATATATGTAAAACCAATATGAATTGTTCTCCATAATAAAAACAAATAACTGAGATTTTACATTACTAATCAAAGTAAAACATTTACAAATGGGGTAGCTAAAGTTAGAAGTTAGAGTTCAAATTCTTCCAATTAAACTAAAGAGATTGGATATAACATCTTTGAAAAATTCATATGTGCAGAAAAGATTTGGATAACTTGGTATTCCTTAACATGTTACAAAATTATCTCACTCTTATCTATGTAGAAAATGGGAGTTACTGTATCTACTTTTTAAGATCCTGAATGCATAATATTATAACTAAGATAAGATATAATTTGATATAAAATCTATGCATGTCCAGTTCTCTGGAAATTATATGTTGTTTTCTTCACCACAAATTCTTTCTATAGCCTTGAGCTTTTCCAAAATTTATTACTGTTATTAAAGTAATTAGAGAATTTTTATGCCATAGCACATAGGAAGAGAAAAACAATTATCAATAATTAATTTAGAACTCTAGAATGCAATATAAAAGAAATATAATAAATAAGAAATTGATTGGACTTGATTAGCTGACAGTTCAAGAAACAAAGATTCACTAAAATAATTATAGTCTGTAAAATACAGTAACTCAGAACAATTACAACACCCCATGACACACTGACAGGAAGAATTCTTATGAAAAATTCATGTGTGCTGAAATTGAGGAGTAAAAGTTTATAACAGCTCAAACAGGTTATAAACCAGAGAGAGGATTATTTGGAAATAAGTGTAGAAATGTGGAATTTTTTGGTAAATTTTAAATACCATATCAAGCAGTGCTTGAAAAGTAAACAAAAACTCATTCAATAAGGAAAGAAAGAAGAAATTGCTCAATATCTTCTGAACATTATCTTTAATTGATTTAATAACTCCTTTATTCTTCCATCTATTTCTTTGGTATAATTTCCTTGCTAGGAATTGTGAATAAACATTTACTATTATAAAGTGACAATATTTCATATGGACATCTTCCCATGATGCTCCTTTTCCTTTACTATGGACTATTTGAACAATTATAACTTTATTCTTAACTCTATAAAATTACCAATAACTGTATGTTGCTGAATGTATCCAATGACAACAATTATGTATCAAATAATTTTAAGGTTTATTTGTTCAAACGGCCAGTGTTATACACTCCTGCAAGTGTGTTTAGGAATAGAATGACATAGCTAATTATTCCAATTTTTAGTATTAAGTAATATACATATATGTATATATGGCAGGGTTTTTTGGATCTATCATGGTATAAAATTTGAATTATTCTCTATATCGGATATATGAAATTGAATAGAACTGCCACAGTCCTAAGGATACTTAATGTTTTTCCTTTATATATTAACTCTCCTTCCCTATGACTTTCTAGCAAGGAATGATCATTTTGAAATTTTCTTTCCATTTTGTTGTATGCTGCATTTGACACATTACATAAACCTTGCAGATTGACTTATTTAAAACAATCTTATATGCATGTAACATTCCTCCACATCTTTTTCTGGCTTGAGTTTTTTGCTATTACTGAATAATGCTTAATTTATTACATATATACATATATGTTTCTATAGTGTTATCATGTGTATGGATGGATGGATATTTCTCATCAATTTAAACCACGTGACTGTTTACTTTTTCACAATTATGAATAAAGCTTATATATTCATTCAATCATGGGTTTTATGTTAGTACAATGTAGAACTCATTCTGGCTAATATACAGATTTGAGTTGTTAAAAATTTCCAAGCTGTCTTCCAAAACCTTTTATATATAACATATGCTAATAAAATCTGAACAGATATTTTACACACAGGCGTGTGTGTATATTTATGCTCATATATACACAGAGAGATATGGCAAGTAAACACAAAAATTGTTACAATAGAAGAATAAAAGAGATATATACACACATATATATGGCAAGTAAACAAATAGTTACAATAGAAGAATAAAATATATTACTACAAATGTATGGCCAATATTACTTTATCAAGTTCTAGTTTGCATATATAAAATACATTATTTATGTTAACATTTTGCATAGATAAAAAACAAAATAATTTTGACTTCATGTTAACTCAAATGGTTAAAAATGGCATAAAAACCAATACATATAAAATCCATTAAAAATGAAAAAAGAATAAATGTATAGGGCTATATTTTATTTCTATTTAATAAAAGAAAAAAGCCATTCTCCTCTAGCCTCAAAACAAAGAAATGACAAACATATATATTTTATATAAGCTAAAAAGGCAAAAATCCACTAGCTTCTCTATGAGAAAAAGAGTGAAAAATCTTTGATTTCATAAAGATATTATAACAGAATGATAAAGTGGTTAAGCAAATGATCAAAATATTTGCGTCTTCAAATTATAATATATATATATATATATAGTTGAAATTGGAATTACTTGTGTCTGTGTGTGTGTGTGTGTGTGTGTGTAAAACTGGAATTTTGTTTCAGAATTTAGAGTGATACCACTTGTTTAACAGGCTTAGAAAAAATGAAAAATAAAGACGTTTAGCAGGTTCAGTTGCCATTTCATTTGGTAGTTATATTGAGTTTGATACTAAGTTGATTCTGTTTTGGTGTTAGAGTTCATGTTACTAGGCAGACATGCCACTGCTGAACTAGAACTCTAGCTAATTTGTGGGGAATAGACCCAAAAATACTCTTTAAAATCTTAGTATTCAGATTTTGATACACACCTGCACATTGTTTATATAATCAAGGAAATTCAAATGTTTTAGTCTACTTATCATTAAAGGGCCTGTTATTTTCTATTTCATAGATTTTTTTAAAGTATTTGTATTACCAGACTGAGATTTCAGCAAGTATTGTTAGGATTAAACTAAGAGTTCAGAAAGGAAACATTTTTTTTTCTGTGTTCATGTTAGCTAGTGTAGAAAGTTGGTTTTTTCAGTTAATACTAGCATTTGTAAACTGCTTTGCATTGTCTGCAAAAATGTTCCAGTGTTATAGCAGCAAAATTCCATTTCTGAGTTTGAGGAAATTGAATCCCTTCTCAAAGGCAAACATAGTGCAATGTACTTATAATTTGTCATTTCCATGAGGCCGCAAATCCCACATCTTATTAGATTATATGCCTCCTAACCATTTTATGTAGGTATGAGATCTTAACAGCCTTTATTCCATTTCATAAATGTTTATGCATTTCACAACCCACTCTTCTGAGTTATGAGCCTCAAGATAATGCACATTTGTATACTGTTCAGGTAAACATAAACAATAGCATAAATATGTACAATACATATTAATATGTTCATGAATCTTTACATGGTCTTGAATTTACAATGTCTTAAATTTAGAGTTTTCCATTTGATTGTTTGAACTCAATGTATATTTAGGTCATACCTAATAATTTGAATTTCTTTTCCAAAGCTAATGAAATCATACAGAATTCTCTTGCAGTACACTAGAAAGTATTTATCTGATCAGAAAGACAAGACAACCAAAACTACAGTTTACTATGTATTTCTTTAAGTGAGGCATCTTGAATGCATTTTCATCTAGGATATTTACAATGGTTTGGGATAAATGAACTCCCAGTACATGCTGAAGCATAGCCATATATTAACATATATACAATTATATTTAGAAATGTGAATACATGCATATCTCATGTGTGAATATATGTATAAAAAACAGATAATGGTTTATGAAGCCAAACTTTTCTTTTTCACACTATACTCTATATCATTCAGACATAGGTAGAATTCTTATGTATTGGTAAATATTAGACAGTAATCTTCTTAAATTATTTCAGAAGTCTTGTTTTGTCTTACATTAAATATTAATATCCTAACAAATATGAATGCAATCTGTTAACAGTTTTAAGTACAACAAATGGAGCCAAAACTTCTGCTGGCTCATTACAACAAATTCAAGTGTCTCCTTTTCCTTCCATTCTTCATTGCTGTTATATACTTCGTGTTTATATGATCAGATTTTTGATACAGATAATTGATGTGATTTCAAAATTCATTGTGAATAAAAAAACCCTCATACATTATGTACACAAAAAAATACACACGTTTAAGATAAATATTTGAAAGGCTAGGTCCTACTACCAGTTTCTTTGTTACTAGAAATCAAATAAATAATTAATATTTTATGTTGAGACTCATTTCAATTCTCCTTAATAGAACTGGCTTATTTCCATTCTAGTAACAAGAACTCTGCCTCTCGTCACGTGCAAGTAAACTAGACTGAATTTTCCCTTTCTTTATACAACTTTGAAAAATCTATTGAAGAAAAGGTTTTTGTTTTCCTTTTGTGAAAGTGAAAAAATTATATAAATGAAGCACAACGATATTTGATCAAGATAAATATGAAGAAGTCCATGTTAATTTATACCTTCTAAGAGCTGTTGAAAATCTATCCTGAAGGGAAAAACATCTTAAATTTATCTAGAACAAAACTCTTGATATTTTACCAATGGCTTCATGCATGCCAATGAACAATACAAATAAATTACCGGAAACTGAAACACAGACAGTATCTAAAACTAAATCAATGAGTTTAAAATGTTTCAACTTATCACTGCACATCCTAGGAAAATAATATTAAATAACTAAAATAAAATACCGAACTACTGAAATCTAGTGTCAACTTTTCTTAGTCTTCTGTGAATATAAGAAACACTGAATGACTCTGGGAATGTGGATTAATGATAGAGTGTTTGCCTAGTATGTCTGAAGTCCTGGGTTCGATTCCTCAGTAAAACATAAACAGAGAAAGCCAGAAATGGTGCTGTGGTTCAAGAGGTAGAGTGTTAGCCTTAAGCAAAAGTAGCTCAGGGACAGTGCCCAAATCCTGAGTTCAATCCTCATGACTGGAAAAAACCAAACAAACAAACACACAAACAAACAAACAAACAAAAAACACCACCACCAACAACAAAAACACTGGATGAAATCCTTCAGGTAGAAGAAATAAATAATAAAGCATAATTTACCATTTATATATATGAATATATATAATTTTTATTGGCTAAACACTTATTAGAAAACTAAAGCTGGAACTAAAGCTATCACCCTGCACTAGAATCAACTCCAAATGATTCAAAGATCTCGAAATAGAAGCAGACACTCTGAAAATATTACAGGAAGGAATAGGGGAAACTCTAGGGCTCCTTAGCACAGGCCAAAAATATTTTAATAGAGATCCAGAAACACAACAAATCAAAGAAAGGTTGGGATTGACTTAAACGGTAGAGCTTTGGCATGGCAAAGGACATAGCTAGCAAGATCAATGGAACGCCCATGGACTGGGAGAAGATCTTCACTAGCCAAAATGGACAAGGGTGTCATATCTAAAATATACTTAGAACTTAGAAAATTAAAATCCCCAACAACAGATCCTCAAAGAAACAAGTGCCCAATTAATAAGTGGCTAAAGAATTAAGGAGAGACTTCTCTGAATAGGAAAAAGAATGGCCATTAGACACATGAAGAAATGTTCATCTTTTCTACCCATAAAGAAAATGCAAATCAAGACAACAATGAGATTCTATCTTACCCCAGTTACAATGGCTATAATCAAGATATCTAGTAACAACAGATGCTGGAGGGGATGTGGCCAAAAGGAAACTCTACTCCATTGTTGGTGGGAGTGTAAACTTGTTCAACCACTTTGAAAAGCAGATAGAGGTTCCTCAATAGACTCCACAGAGAACTCACCTATGACCCAGCAATCCCACTGTTGGGCATTTACCCAAAAGATCACAAACAAAGTCATACCAAAGCTACCAGAACAACCATGTTTATGGCAGCATTATTCACCATAGCTAAGATATGGAACCAACCCAGATGCTCCCCAGTGGATGAATGGATCAAGAAAAATGTGGTATATGTATATAATAGAATTATATGCCTCCATCAGAAAGAATTACATCACCCCATTTGTTAGGAAATGGAAAGACTTGGAAATAAATTATACTAAGTGCAGTAAGCCAGGCCCAAAGAAACATAGACCCCATGGTTTCCTTTATTTGCAAAAACTAGTACGTGTCTAGGATAAGCAGAAAAGTTCAAAAGCTATGTACATAGAACCATATAAGATGATGTTAAGCAAAATGAACCCTAGACAAGGACATAAGTGGTTTTATTCTTTCTTTATTGATATTGTTTGTAATGTATTTGTAATGCACTATGCAATTCTCTTGTTTCTTTGGTATGTTCTTCCCTCAAGGTATAACCCCTGTTTTCACTGTATTTGATTCTGGTGTCCTGCATCATATATATATACATTTTTATAATTTGGGGTGGGGAAGGGATATAACAAAATGCTTAAATAAGGATACAGGTTGAACCATTGTAACAATGACATGTATAAGAAGCTATGTAGAAAACGAACTTTACAATTTCAGGGGCTAGGGGGAGAGGAGTTGGGGAGGTGGGGAAAGAAGGGAGGGGTAGGGGAAAAACAAAGGAGAAGATAACAGTGCTTGATAGGAAATGTACTCATTACACTACTCATGTAAATCCAACCCCTCTGTACAGTATTTTTTACAATAAAAATATATATGGAAAAATATATTTTGTATAAATATTTTCTAGTTATTTACATAGTGAAAAGATGAATTTATTTCAAGTTAAAATAATAGAATGACCAGGGGGTTTCAAATGGTAACAGAGAAATATGTTTTTATTTAAAGAGTAGGCAGAAAATGAAATTTGGTTTAGTCTCTAAAGAAATAGTATAACATCATTTGAAGAGAAACTCATTATTTAAAGATCATCATCTCTCCTGAGGTAGCTAAATTAATGAGAGCTGCAGTCATCTGAATGCTTGAGTAGAAAGAGAATATTGAGTTGGATTTGACTCTAAGATCGCACACTCTCATGATCAACAAAGTCAGTGATGGTTGTTTATACAAAATTTCTGCCTATTCCTCTACTGCCTTCTCCACTGAGACTCCTCAGCAACCTCATGAAATGTTAGTTGCTTCTTCTGGGAGTTAAATCTAAAAGACTGAGAGGATCTCAGAGTAAAACTTTGTCTGAACTTAATTCAGAAATCAAATAACACTTGAATCACAAGATTCTTGTTTGCATAAGCACAAACATAAGCATACACATAAGGAGAAAGTAGGCTCACCCTTCTAAAACAAGTTGTCTCTCATAAGTTGTTGGCTCACACTTGAAACCTCAAGATATTTTAAGAAAATTGATCAGAAATCCAAATAAGTTAGATTGTGCAAAAATCATTATAAGTTATTCATGTATAAATGCATACATATTTAATTTATATGCATAGATCCAAATATTTATTAAAATGCACTTCTCAACTTACCTGTATAATAAGTAAAATCCAAATAAAATTCTAATTAACTTGTATGTGCATGTGCATGCGTATTTATGTTTGTGCATTTTGTAGAGTTTAACCAATAGGTTTAAAATTTCTAGCGAATATCAGTACTTACTGAGGAGTTATATGGATAAAAACTATTGTGCTATTATATATGTACAAGTATATATATATATATATGTATATATATATAAAATATATAAAGGTCGTGAAAAGGAGCTACCATATACATAATATTATGATTTCAAGATTATTTGTACCCTCAAAATAATGTAAGAGTTTTACTTAAAAAGATACTTGAAAATGACTGTAGTTCATAAGAAATTCTTAGCTTATGAAATAGTTAAAGAGTTATTCATCCAATTGATTGTGTTTTTACACAAAGAGGAAGCTAGAATTGTGAAAATGGAAGCAAAGATGATGCATTCAGCTAATATTTTCTGCAAACATGATTGTCTGTAGCTTCCAGAAAACAGCAGAGAGACATGGAATAGGAATTCTTCTGGAGTTCTGAATAAATTAACACCACTGACAATTTGGCTTAAGTTTTTGTGATTCCAGGACTGGGAAGTAATGCATTTCTGTTGATTAAGTCACCTGGCTTGTATAAATGTGTTATGATAGTCTTAAGGCATGAATGCAAACACAAAATGATTGATCAAAGTATGATAATCAATTTAGCAATCAATATGAGAACAAGGTACAAATGTAGAAAAAAATAATCACGCAATTAAAATAAATACACAAATATAAAAAGGTAAAGCTACAAAATCCTAGAAGACTCTATTTTGTGACTTTGACATAAGAGGTATAAAATCTTCAAATCTTAATCAATGGATATAATTCGTTAACATTTAAATCTCATGATTAGAGACTAAATTTTTATAAATAATAAACCAAGACAGAATTTGTTGGGAACGCTTGGTGTGGTTGGGGCAGATGGAGGGCGGGAGGATGATGGAAGTGTTCACATGGATCAAGATATCTGTACTCAGAAATTGACATCTTTAAATGAAATCCTACGGAACAACTGTAACTGTTATAAGAACACAAATAACATAAGTTATACAGATTTCTAGATATTGGTTTCTAGATATTGGTGGAATTATTCACCAACCAGGATGAACTAATTTAAAAGAAGGCACCTGTAAGAAGAAAAAGGTTAAGGGGCCTGACTCGGACAAGCAAAATTTCCAGCAAAATACTACTAAGCATGTGTAACATCATCTTACCTATCATCAGACTTCTGAAGAACTTGACTCAGTCTGAGGAGTCAAGAAAGAGGAAGCCTCCATTAGTGAGAAAACCTGGTCACAGTATAGGGAGAGACTTTGTTTCATAGATCCATTTCCTCCAATACAAAGGCAAAACAAACTAAAACCATGATTCAGTGTGGTAAATGAGGTGCAGGAAACCCTGAGTCATCTTTGATGCCGATTGGAGAAACATTGGAGCAGGAGAAGGGGAAAGTCATACACAAACAGTAAAAACAGAACAAAAATGAGCTCTCTACCCGGGAAAGAAGAGTGTAATCTTTTATTCTTGTGAAATAAAAAAAAACATCAACTGTCATTTGTCCCCATAATTTCATAGTAACACTTTTGTTTTGGAATTTAGCACTTAGCAATCAAGTTACTGACAGAATTATTTTAAGGTTACATGCAAATTACAGCAAATACCATTATAGGCAACTACCACACATTCACACTCTAGCATTTCTAATGAGTGTATGTCCTTAGGGATATAGGTGGACCCGTTGCAACAACGAGATGTACAAGTCATTATGTTGAAAAACAAACTTTACAACTTTGGCTGGGGGTGGGGATGGGAAGAGATGGGAAGGGGAAACAAAGGAGGAGGCAACAATGCTTGATAAGAAATGTACTCATTACCTTGCCCATGTAATTGTAACCCTTCTGTATGGTATTTTCACAATAATTTTTTTAAAAGACATTAATGATATGCAAGATATCTTGCTTAACATATAAAGAAAATAGCATTTTAAACTAAATTCTTTAAAGAAAATGTTAATTATTTAAATGAGTTTAATGAAGCTATGCCTCAAAATGACATTGTAATATATCTGTGTTAATGATCATAATTAAATTTTCTTTTGTGAGGAACTTAATTAATTTTCATGTTGGAACATTTCAAATGACAATGTAGTAAGTAAAAATAATGCTTCATTCATAAATGCATTTAAACAGTTTTATTAGTTTTATTTAAAAAGTTTTATTAGAAATTCTTCTAATGAAAGAAATTCTATACTGACCACAAGTTTGATGCTAGAACAATTTTGTATTTATTGACAATAAATTTGATATATCAACAAGGCAACCTGTATAACTGAAAGTACCCGGTTCAAATTGCTATCCTCCAAGCATTTGTGAATCAAGGATTAAATATCATCATTCGTCCATTCTCAGAAATTAATACATTTTCCTGACTCTGTAATAAAATATCCAATCTGAAAGCAAAAGTTAAAGAAAAAAAGGCTGAGAATGTGGCTTAGTGGTAGAGTGCTTAACCTAGTATGCATGAAGCCCTGAGTCCGATTCCTCAGTACTACATACACAGCATAAAATGGAATTGGCACTGTGGCTCAAGTGGTAGAGTGTTAGCTTGAGCTAGCCTTTTAGCAAAAGAAGCTCAAGGACAATGCCCAGGCTCTGAGTTCAAACCCTAGGACTGTCAAAAAATAAGTTTTGCAAGAAAAGCAACTGTATTAACTTTGAAAACTAAGGACTATGAGAACAATGTACCATAGCTATTAGGACTGGCAGCACCTTAAAGGCTTAGCTCCTGGCCTAAAATATTCCAACTTCCATCTAGTTCATTGATGTCCTGTGAGTTCCTAAGATCAGCATATACAAACCCTCCTCATTTAACTTTCAGTCTTTATTAAACAAAAATCTGAAAGACTGTAGTCTCAATCTCAAAGTGTACTAATATAGTTCTCTCATTTTAAAAGAAAGCCAAAATCTTTCACATTAGTCTCCACTTTAGGCACAAATAACATTTTCTGACAAATGGTGATTCTATTACTTGAGGAAGTAATTATTGATATATGCCTATCTGATTCAACTAGAAGCCTTGGTCCTAAACTGGCACAATAACAAAAAGGATATACCAATTTCATATTTATGTCAAGTGGTACTTTATGGACAAAACTGGGATAACCCACATACATAGTATAAAAACAATGCTTAAAACAGCATTTGTATAACAAAAGTCCCAAACACTAAATGCTAACAACACTAAATGCTAACGCTAACGCTATGTTCATGAATTCAAGAATGACCATCCTTTGTTTGTGTGTATGTGTTTATGTGTGTGTATTTATTTATTTAACCATATGAGTCATGAGTTGATACTTTACCATTCTATATACTGATTGAATCTTTCGTTTTTTATTTACAGTAATTACAGTACTTGCATTATTTACACTAGAATTTTTTTCATAAGACTGATATTGTAAAGGATATGGATAATGTAAAAATAATGTATGCTAATAAAATAGAAAGACCTTAAATAGCCTGGACTCTCAATCTGCCATATTCCATCTCTACAATAATCTGTACCTGACACATTCATGCTCTTTAATAAATCTGGCTTCTCTAGAAAACAGCAATTCCCAAAGGGAGATTGGGAACATTTTGTATTAGCAAAATTCTATTAATTCTTCCTGCCTTTGTGCAGAAACAGGCACAGTTTCAAGAGTGAGAATTTGGTAGGCACACAGAATAATCTTAAAGTGGTAGCCAGAGCGGCCGAATCCAGTTCAGATCATGGGTTGCAGCTTGGTAATGGGGATTGTGTCAAAGATGCCAAAAATGCACAACTCTGGGCATTATATTAGGACAAATGATAAAAATAGTTTTGCTTCCCCTACTCCCAAGTAACTCTTGACAGGGGAAAAGCTGAGATTCATTTTAATTTGTACAGTGGTGAGTTAAAGGGAAAAATAAAAGGGAGAAGTGAGAATTGATTCAAGGCTCAGGAAGAATGAGAGAAGTGAGAATTTACTAAAGATTGGTCTGTGTAAGTGAAATTAGGCATGCAGGCTGTGTTAAATGGTAATTATCTCTTAGGAGTCTATTGTCCCACAATGACTGAGAGATAGAGGTTCTTTTCTTCTCCATGATTACATTTCAAGGGACTGCCTTTCCTGTCCTTGAGACAGACACTTCTGAGTTGTAGAAGGTACTCAGACTTCTCCAAGAGGACAAAAGAAGCATTTACAATATTAAGCCCTATTTTATAAATTCTGTAAGACAGATTAGGTCTGGAAGTTCAGGACTGATAGATTCCTTTTTATTTTCTTTTTAAAAAAATTTATTGTTGTTGTAAAGGTGATGTACATATATGGTATATTAAGTAGGTAGGTTTCATTAGGTATTTGATGAAGAGAATAGCACATGGTATTCAGGCAGGAAAAGAAGTTTATTTACTGAACTGCTGCCTGGCTTGTACATAGTGGAGAGCTATGGCTAAAAAGAGGTAACCCATCCCTGAGCCAGGACTAATCTGGGCCAGGGACAGGAAAAGGGGTGGCCAGATGGAGGAAAGGTGTGGCCACACTGGATCTTGATGTGACCTCAGGGCCTGGGACACTCCTAAGGTCAGATGGGAGGTGTGGCCGGATATGACTTGCTTCCAGGTGTTCCAGTTACCTAGGTAACACAAACACTGGGTGGAAACTTAGCAAAGAGGTAGGGAGATGTCTGCACAGGGCCTGCTTGGCCTGGGACAGACCTTATAGTACAGAGGGATTACAGTTACATAAGTCAGGAAGTGAGTGCATTTCTTTTTGAATACTCTTGGGCTAATTAAGGGGAAAAGAACGTTTATTTATATTCAAACTCCTCCACAAGTATAATTGGAATGTACCTATAAATCTAAAATAAACACACTGGATGGTAAAAGAAAAAAAAATACAACTGGATATGACAAGTTATACACACATACACACCTTTAGACGTTCACACAGTGAGACCAAAGGAAGATATTCTTAGGAGAGGATTACATGGGCCCAAGACTATGCGCATATGATCATATAAATGATATTTATCAAAATGAACACCAAGAAATGAATACAAAAGGGCTGCTATTTTTTTCCCTCTCTTTTGTCACTGTTTTTGATTTTTGTACCATTTGTCTTGTATATAATACTATCTGTTTGGAGGAGGAGCTGGGAGGTACACAGAAGGGGTAGGACAAAGGATGAACAAATGCAGCAGTGATACTCACCAGACAATGTGTTGACAGATTCTTTATACAACCCTGATCTCCACTACATGAAAGATAAAAGATCATCTCAGGGACACAGTCTTGGGCTAATTAAGGGGAAAAGAACGTTTATATATGGTTAAAACTCTTACAAGAAAGATCTGGAATAGAGGGATTTCTACAGTGATGATATGAGCTTTTCTACATATGAGCAAATGTGAAGTGCAGACAATGAACTCTACATGTGAATCCAATGTTAACATACTCCAGTAATAAAAGTACTACAAAGGACTAGCCATTATGGTGAAGAGAGTATTTAAAAAGCTACAAGAATAATACTGCCAGAACAATGGCAGAGGGAAAAGTGAGAGCCTGCATATTAGAAAATAAGCACAGGAATCAACTGACCTTCAGAGAAAGTCAGATGATCCTAAGCAGGGGCAGTGATAGTTCAGAATTGGGAAAGGAGAAAAAAAACAAACCCCCCTAAAAAAACCAAAAACAAAAACATGTTTTGAGCTAAGGAACAGGGAAATTTGCACTGGTGGCTCTTGCCTGAAATTCCAGCTATTCAAGAGGCTCAGACCTGATCAGGGTTCAAAGCCAGCCAGCAAGGAAAGTCTGTGAGGCTCTAAGTATCCAATTAAACACCAAAGAAGTCACAAGTGGTACCATGGCTCAAACTGGTAAAGCACTAGCCTTGAGAAAAAATAGTGTCAGCGGAATCACCCAGATCCAAGACTGGAATGCTCTCTCTCTCTCTCAAACACACACACACACACACACACACACACACACACACACACACACAGACAATATAAAGTGAAACAGTTCAACAATAGTTGCAGAACGGTGTTGAACAGCCACCCAATGAATCAATTTTCCTGGTATTGGTGCTAATCTCACTCTCGGGGATGGAGCAGGGCTGGCCTCCAAAGAAGCTCTGTCCTCCCCTTCATGACCTCCTCTGCACACTGGGTCACAGCATGCCCACCATGTTTCAGTGAAGCTGGGCATTCAGATATGATGAGACACAAGACACTCTCCAAAAGAAAAGTTCTGCTCAGAATGTCAGTGACTTGTTTTCTGCATGAGGTTATGACTGAGAGTAAGTTTCTCATTCATTCAGTAAACTATGATAAACTATGACTATGCAATTGAAAGGAATGATGTAGAAAGAATTTTAAAATTAATATTCATATTACCTTTAACTACATTTTCAGCTATTAAATCCATTCTTTATATTTTACAAATGATACCTTCATTTAATATCTACCGATGTGCAGTTCCTCTAAGAATAGGTTTTTCTTTCCATGATATTAACTTACCTATAAGTATCAGAAACTTGTCATTCAGGACATCCACAATAGGAGCCCTAATTAACTCACTGGCTCACATAAAAATCATTTATAGGGACAGAGATTAGTTAATCTAAAAATGAATGAGTCACTTCTGGGAACTGAGGCTGAATTAACATCAAGTAGTGATACAAAGCTCAAATCATATGCATTATTCAAAGATATAAAGGGATGCTTGACATTTGAAGGTCATATAAATGAGAGTCTTCAAAAAATGGAGACCATTTTACATATATTCATACAAGATTGAAGGGCCACATATTTCTTCTCTAGAGGCCTAACATTTAAAGGATAGTGGAGATTGTTGTGTATTCAACTGCTACTTATTATTTGTGACTATTTCCTGCTTCATTACCTTTCTTTAGAAAGAGGTAATAAATGCAATACTTCCTGTCAAAACCTAATCCTCGTTCTTATATTACTCATAACTGATTTCAGCAGAAATGTCATGCACTTTGTAATGCGGATTTTTCAACAGAGTTGAATGCAGAATTTTTTAAGGCAAAAGAAAAATGTGTCTGCCTGATTTCTTCTTAAAGCCACTCATCCTTTCTGTGTTTATGATTTGAGTATAATGCAGTCTGAGAAACTTACTTAGGTGATGCATGCATGCTAGAACACAAATCAATGGTAAGAAAGGAGTGGGGAGCTTTGATCAATGTCAAATCAAAACTTGCTACCCAACAATATAATTGTTTTTAACTTCTCACAAAGTGGGGAGATGGCAGCAAGTTATGCAATTGATCGCCTATTTGATCCAAAAGTGCTTGTACCTAAATTGTAAACTCAATAATAGACTATAATGAATTCTTCCCAAGCAACCATTGTTATAACTGTTTGCACCTTTTTATGAGAAATTTGTCTTTAAGGCGGAAATTGGAATTCAATATTTAAGACATTTGAAAGGAGCGAGTCAATAGAGTGATAAAGATAAGATGGATGGGAAGATAAAAGCAATGACCTGAATCGTGCTAAGCTAAGATCATGTGGTGTTACTTGCTAATTAAGAAGGGGTTTTGAAACATTATTACTGCACTGTACCAAAGGTGTTTTGAAACCATATTTTATCTAAATTTTTTAACTCTGAATTTTTTTTCTCGTATGTGTGTGCCTGCCAGTTATTTTCTGATCACTTGAAATATTATCTGGAAATGTGTATCTTCAAGATATTTTCAAATAATTCACTTTGAGTTTCTTGCTCTAGCTCTGCAGTTCTGTGACTGGGAAGTGATCTGTTTGAAAAACAAACTCAAAGCCATCCTGAGGAAGATTTTCCTGGGAATGTCTTATCAACCTTTAGCCAGTCGGGAGTCCAGTGTTTCCAGGCTGGCATTTTATATCTTCTTTATGGGGATTCAGAAAGCCAAGAAGGCAAGTCTAAGCAGAATTTGTGAACTAACAACTAGTGGAGAAGACAGGGAGTCTTAAATGTCAAACACGATTGTCATTCTTGTAGACATATGATTCAAGGTTATTAATAAATAAAAACAAGCAAGATCAAGCTGGAAATGTGGAAATTATAAAACAAAGGACCAGGATTCATTACAAAGTGGGGATTACTTTTTTTTCCAAGTAAGCAAATGATCAGGGGGTTCAAGTAAGACCACAGCCTGAATTGTGCTTTTTTACTATATAAGAATTCATAGAAAGACTGGACTATATGATGCAATTAATAAATACCTGAGTTTAGAAAGTGTGAAGAATAATACATCTGTAGCCATACATATTGTGAGACTCATAAAAAAAGAGAATTGTGAAAAATCAGTTCATGTTCTAACATGTATGGAGCCTCCTTTCCATGAGTAGGATTTGGGAACTTTCATTTGATTATCATAATCTAGGAGATTTACATTAAATAAATAATTGATAGACAAAAATTAATGGAATTTAAAAGCTTGAAGTTCCTTATTATCTCTATTTTACTAGGCCTAGGAATAGGTAGATAACCCTAACTGGCCTTGAACTCATGATCTTCTTACCTTGGTCTTCCATGTACTGTGATTACAGGTTTTTGCCCACCATACCCAACCATGATTTATACATTTTAAATTGGGAATCAATTATACTAATTTTGTGCATTTCCTTACATTCAAATAGAAGCAATTTTTATTTAACATCAGTAATCAATTCCTAAAATGAAAGCAAATTTGAAAAAAAACAGATGTTTTATATGAAAATAATAACCAGAGTTCTTTTTTGTTTTTATAGCTGGATAAATGAATAATACATGATATCATTAATGCAAATCTCCCACTGATATGCAGTATGAAATGCAAATAAAATTCAGGAAAATATCTCCCTATAAGTTACCAGCTCTCATATTAACATAAAAAATATTTGAAACAATACCAATGTTCCTATGAATATTCTAATCTGGTTGTATTTGTTTAGTGTGTGTTTTCTATTGTGTCTATGTAGTTTAAATGTTCCTACACAAAACAGTACAAATTTTTAGGAACTAATACAGCAAATGATTTTTCAGATTACTCTTCTTCACCAACTTGCTGAAGAAAGACAGATCAGAGTGGTAGAAAGATAGAAAGGCAATCATTGAGGGAATTCTCCTCCTACTTGGTAGACAGATATTGAAGGAAAGTAGACAGTTTCTGAAACATTGTTATGCTCAGAATTACAAGTTAAATCATTCGAATCCACCCACTGTAAATAATCACTTTGTCAGAAAAAGTAATGAATGAAGAAGAGCATTTGACGAAATTCGGTGCCCATTTCTGTCACAACTTTGAATAAATTTCTATTGGGTCAGATCACAAGTGCAGAAAGTTTTATCTATGAATACTGAGGGATTAAATCACTTAAAAATAAGTATGGTGTCTACATTGATGATTTGATTATGTCTTAGGATTGTTTCAAGAAGTTCGCATGATTTTATGTTGGCTTCCATTTTGAATGTAGATTTAGCTAAGTCCCTGCCACAACCTGAGTTTAGTCATGCATAACAGTTTCTCTCTCTGGTTGATATAATTAATCTAGATTTCTGCCTTATTTACCTATTCCCGTCTCCCACTGGTGCAGACATATGTGGGTAAATAATGTACTGGACCCATATTTCACATAAACTACTCCAGGATGCTGCAGTGACCCCTTCTCAATCACAGTGTGTTGCAAATAAAAATGACAATGGTGCTGTAAGTAAAAATGAATGGTTGTAAGTCACACAGGAACAGCAAAATATTATGTGTGTGTGTGTGTGTGTGTGTGTGTGTGTGAGTGTGTGTGTGTGTGTGTGTATGAGAAAGACATATGCCACAGGCTGGAAACTTAGGCTGTAGGCTTTCTCTCAGAATCTTTAAATATCTCATTAAAGGTATACTATTTGGGGAAGAAATTAATGGGAAACAGAGAAGGGGGAAGGTGTGAGGGTGGAGACAGTGTGTGAATTAGAAATGCATTACACACATGCACAAATTAAAAGAATGAAATTCATTACAATTATTAAAAAGTGGGGGAGCAATAAAATTAAATACGATGTAATAAAATAGTGATTTTTATCTTTTACAAAAACAATATTTGGAAAGATCAGTAGAAAAGTAAAATTCAAATTTAAATACAATATGGTAAAAAAATCAAGTTTAAACGATAATGTTAAATTCACTTAGAGTTAAGAGAAATTAAATTAAAATGTGTAAGATAAATACATTAAACAATAAAGATCCAATAGACATTTAAAAAGGATGTTGAACTTGAAGATTTGGCATTAGAAACAAATTAAAATTACAAAAATGGAAAAAAAATTTAAAAAGGCTGGCAATCTTTTTCATGGAGATTCTTTCCCTCCCTCTCTCCATCCCTCCCCCGCTTCTCTCTCTCTCTCTCTCTCTCTCACTCTCCCCTTTCTCGCTCTCTCGCTCTCTCTCAAATAAAGGTAGTCACAAAGACAAAGTGACAGATCTCAGGGAGGCCAGGCATGGTGTACATACCAGAATTGGTGCTCAGCAAATATATGTCTGAGTATAATCAAGTTTATTTCCTTCCACTATACTTGCTGCCATGCCAACATGTTACAGTCTTGAAAAGTCTAGTTTGGGGACAATCTTGTACCTGCTCAAGCTAAACCTTGCAGTAAAATCATACTCCTAGCAGCCCTAAGTCAAGGCCTGACCAGATAACTTCTTGTGAGGAGTTATTCAGCACCTAAAATTTTAAGTTATTCATCAACAAAATTTAATTTCTTGTTTGTATCTATCTCCATGAGTTCTTCTTACCAAAAACCTTTATCATTTGATTTCAAATGTATTGCTCATGTAATATCTATTAATTTTACTTAAAAATTAGCAGTTCTGTATTCCATCACTAATATTTATATGTCTGCCCTTTCTTCTGTTATAATTAGAAACTTTATAATTGTTGTATTGCACTTTCCAGAAAGAGCTATTTCTTGGTTACCAGGTTTTCTCTTTTTATTCCTTGGCCATACTGCGCTCTGGACCTCAGTGCTTTCAACATAAATCAATCTTCCATATTGATTTCAGATTGTATTAAAGTACATCTTCCATCACTTAAAACCCTAGCATAAAATATTTTTGTCACTTTTTATCCAGGACAAAAAAATGACCTTCTATAATATAGACTATGAGTTCATAAATTCATAAGTAATTATTGCAGTACCATTATATATCAAGTATGGATAGAGTCTCATCAGTAAAATTGAAATAACATTTTATTTCATGTTTTCTTCCATGTCCCTAAAAAGAATTTCTAGGGACACAGTAACCTATCACCATAATACCCATAAACACCTGATATTTCAGAGGAGGCAGGTGTTTCCAAACAAAATTACCCATTTGATGAAGATGAGAAAGATATTTAATCTAGCTGGTGGCATAGCAATCTATCTGTAAAGAAGCCAAGCTATTTTCAGTTATCTCTAATAAGTGAAGCATAAATAATATTTTTATATTGCACAGACAAGAGTTTATGTGCAAAGGCCAAAAGAGGAGAGGATGGTATAATGTTGAAAGAGGGGAGCAATGAGTTTGGATGACAGAAGCAGCCAATCCACAAATAATTTTATTGGCCATATTAAAGAGATTGGTATTAAATGGGGCTTCAATGATTGCACCTGCGTTTTCTACAAGATGGTGTTTTGTTGAGAAAGATTATAAGAGTCCTGAAGGTCTCTAAGAAAGTAGCTGAGGAAAAAATTCTATGGATGAAATTATTAAATTCTAATGTGACATTTTAATGGTATAAGATAACCAGATTTAAACAAATTAGGTTTTACAGTTTAAAAATAATGGAAAAAGGTAGCTCCTGGGTTTGAGTTGTGTTTTGATTTTTAATGGTATCTTAAATTCTTCCAATATGAATCATACTCATGATAATTATATTATGACAAGCATTAATATACTCTTTCACGGGGACTTAATATAGTCTTTGAAATAAATTTTAGTGTACTTATGCATTCCCTTCTTACTCTTAATGGACATCTGGCTTTAAAAGTGATTCCCTAAGAAGCATATTGTCTACTCTTCCCAAAAATTTTGGTTTAATATCATTTAATGCTCAAAAATGACAACAGATCATAAGTGTTTTATGGATCTGTTCTCTATCACTAACCTTTTCATAGCTTTACATTCGCAAGTAGATACTGTTTGGACATAGGCTATTTCTTTACCTTTGTATATTCCTGAAGTTCCTTCTTTCACTTGTGAACTAAGTTTATTCTAGGCATCACTTTTTAGACAACCTTCATTTGAGTTCTAAGCATTCTTCTTTTCATTCTAATCCTGAATTTTATTATTCTGTAGTTCCTAACTATTGCTTTTTAAATATAGTTGAAAATGACTCAGAAAGGAAAAACAAAAAAGAAATAAGCAATATACTTTTTTCTACATTTTTTATTTCTAGAAGTTATATTTACAATGTAATGGATATTCCTAAGTGCTTTATTAGTTGTAGAATCATGCATATAACCTGTGTGCTGAAAAAAAGAAAAAGAAAAAGAGGAGAGGGAGGGGTGTGAAAAGGAAGAAAAAGGAAAATCCAGTAAAAATATTTTACTATATCATGCAATATTCCCAAGTACAAAGTATTAAGTAAGCTGTAAATACTTAGCATACCATTTACCTACTATGTTGCTTTTCATCAGAAACAAGTATATTTAGTATTTATTCCAATGGATATAGTGTACTATAATACTGTCTGCAACCCAGTGAGAGGAAATTCTCCAATATGATGCACTGGAAGATACTTTAGAAGGTTTTCTAAAACTTACAAGCTCAAAAGACTCATTATGATAGAATGATTGAAGCCATTTCAAATGGACCCACACTACGTAAAATTTGCTCACACAGAAATAAAATAAAATATAATTACCATTCATGACAGAAAATTCTATTTCCTTTTACAACCTCTGAGGAAAGTAAAGTAAACTACTTAGGAAAAGTAAGAAAAATTGAATCAAACTTGTGTAATAGCATCTGTGTGCCTGGCTTATTATAGCACCACTCATTGGAAATGAAGTACTAATTCTATTTACACATTATTCTTATTTTGTTTACATAATAAATTCTGTTGATGTTTTGAGTGTGGAGACCTAATACATGGAATAAAACATCAGGGAAACAAAACTTGCTGCATATTTTCAATTCTATATCGTGATATTGATCTATTTGCTAATTGTGTTTATGATTATACTGTACAATGCAAAAATTTCACGTTCTCTGAAGCATGACAAAAAAGAAAAGAAGAGCTATAGAAGGAACCTTCAACTACTTTCCAAACAAATCAAAAGATGTACTCTATGAGCAGTCTTGTTGCATATCTATCTCTAGAAGATAAATTGATTGCATAATGGATGTTCATTAAATGTTTTATTTCTACCTTTAGTCTTTTGAGAACAATTGGAAAAGACATGCTCTAAAATTGGTGCTTCTGGATATAAAGTCCAATAATTTCTAGAATTGATAGAAAGTACAACACTGTACCATGTAGACAAATTAATTTTAACACGAACCTCTATTTCAAAGTAGAGTATTTGTACAACCTTTCTGCATTGATTGATTTGCTGATAGACTTATAGCATTGCACTTTATATTCACGATTGTCTATCTCTTAATCCATGTCACCAGGCCTCTTTTAGCTTTGTTTTTCACATAAAGACTTGGTTTGTGAGGGTTGGCCTAAGTCCAAGATTTTCTTTCCTAGACCCTACTGCATAGATGGATTACAGATGTTTACCACTAAACTGGTCTTATTTGTTGAAGTATGAATTGGCTAGCTTTTTTTCCGAGGCTGGTGTTGATTATAATCCTATATATAATCACAGAATCCTAAGTAGTTTGGATTTTAGATAGAAGTATGTACTGGTCTTAACCTGAATTTATGTATGCATATACATATATGCAACATATCCTACAATACATTAATATATATAATTTATTCTAGGATATATATATATATATGATATTCATGTCGTAGGCAAAATTTTAATACATGCACTCTAGTGGCTGATGCCCAAGTATCATGAACTTGATTCCAACTTGGGCTATATAATGAGTCAAAACATAATAAATCAAACCTAAACAAATGTAAGGAACATAAAAATATTCACAACATTATTCTAGCAACAATAAACCAATATTCAGATCATAGATTCGTGAAGTAGTTCAAGCATTTAATCCCTGCAGTCATGGGGCAGAAGTAGGCGCATCATGAGCTTGCATCCAACCCAGGTTATGTTATGAATAAAAAAACCAAATCCAAAAAAGAGCAAAGCCATTAAAAATATTCACTACTTAAATATGCATAATCATTGAGTGGTATTTTCTTATAATGTTATCATGTTTGAGAAAAATGTTTGCTTGCTGTCTTATGGGGTGGATTATGGAATATTAACTGCTTTTTCATATTATGCAGTGTGGTTTTAAGTAATAAAATGAATATTACCAGTTTATTGAATAGTATGACCAATTGCATATTCAATATCTTTTTGAAATGTCTGGATGCATATTAAAGATGGAGAATGAAGGTTATGAGTAATGACTGCAAAGGGACAGGTGAGCACTCTGCTGGAACTAATTACCTGTAGAAATTGTTCAGAGCAAAAATGGGAATTTGATTACTCTCATTTTTCCCTTTCTCATCTCTTTATTACTGTGACCTCTGTGATTTCTAACCATTTTCCCGAAATTTAGGAAGACAGATTGGATTTATGGAAAATTAGAAGAGATGATATCTGATTCTTTCTTTTGAGATGTGTCTGAATCATGTGTTGCTTTACATGCATTCTGAATATTTCTTTTATGAGAATTATTTAATGAAATAGATGAAAAATGTAATACTGGATGTAGGAAATGAAATGCACTATCTCATTTATTTTATTATTTACACTAAACATTTAGACAGATGAGGAATTACTTAAAATTGAGTTCATTTGAACAAAGAAATCTATTTCAATCTTTATTTTCTCACCCTCTTTTTCAATAACTCCTAAAAAGTCCCCAAATCTACTTGTACATACAGAACTGTGCACAGATTCATCCTAATGAACTCCTCATCCGAGTTCTGCCACCTGATTTCACTCTTCTTTTTTTCTTCTTTTTATTTTGCCAGTCCTGTGGCTTGAACCCAGGGCCTGGGCACTGTCCCTGAGCTTCTTTGGCTCAACGCTAGCACTCTACCCCTTGATCCACTACATCACTTCGTGCTATTTCTGTGTATGTGGGACTGAGGAATGGAACCCAGGGCTATATGCATGCTAGGCAAGCACTTTACCCCTACGCCACATTCCCCAGCTCTGTACTCCTTTTCTTGAAGCTGCAATTATATGTTACTTCTAACCATAATTTCTAGTTTCATACTTTTACAAGACAGCTTTTTTTCTTTTCATTTTACAGTATTCCTTGGCTGGATGGCTTAGTAAAGTCAATAAAGCCATTTATGAATGGAAGAAGTCCTATTTCAAGGCCCTGTCATCATAATGACCCAATTAGGGTCTAGGGAGACAAAGAACTTTCTAGTCTCATCTAAAATAGACTTTGGTAACTCTTAAAATGGATCCAATAAATATTAAAATTCTCATATTTCATCTGAAATTTTAAATGGATAATTTCCTTAAATTTCATGACCTTGGCTCATGTTTCCTCCCACTCCTCCCCTGTCCCCACACCTTTGGCAAGTCTTTTATAAATTTGTTTATACAAATAATTTAATGCACACTGAAAATCAGACATGTCTGAATTTCTAATGTAACTATCTGCTATGACATTAGTGCTCCATTAATTCCTTGGCCTGTCTTTATGTCACCAATTGCCTTCCACTTTTAACAAACAGTTGTTGATATTATATGCATTATAGTATAAAATATGCTGCCACCAATTTATGAGCATTGCATAGACTCTGAGATTTAGTAAAATCAGATTTATCAAACAAAGACTTAAAGAGAAAGTGCTCTGAAGAGGAAAGAAAGATGGCCAATAGACACATGAAGAAATGCTCAACCTCCCCAGCCATAAAAGAAATGAAAATCAAAACAACACTGAGATACCACCTCACCCCAGTTAGAATGGTTATAATCAAGAATTCTAATAACAACAGATGCTGGAGGGGATGTGGACAGAAGGGAACATTACTGCATTGTTAGTGGGAGTGTAAACTTGTTCAACCACTTTGGAGTGTAAACTTGTTCAACCACTTTGGAGGTTCCTCAAAAGTCTCCACATAGAGCTCCCCTTTGACCCAGCAATGCCACTTTTGGACATTTACCTGAATGATCACAAACAAGACCATACTGAAGTTACCAGCACAACTATGATTATTGCAGCATTATTTACCATAGGTAAGACATAGAACCAACCCAGATGCCCCTTAGTAGATGAATGGATCAAGAAAAGGTGGTATATATACACAATGGAATTATCTAACAGAACTACGCAGAATTGAATCTGTAAATCCTGTTGTTGCACTCCCTCCCTTTGTCTTCAAAAGTAATGTTATACTTTCAAAAGCAATATTTAGTTTTAATAATACTTTCAGATATTCCTCTTCTTTTCCTAAATTGGGTTTCACTATGTTCCTCACATGGTCCTTCTGAACACCTATGATCTTTTTCTTTTAATTTTGAAAAAAAAAAACTGTACAGAGGGGTTACGATTACATGGGCAAGATAATGAGTACATTTCTTATCAAGCATTGTAGCCTCCTCCTTTGTTTACCCTTCCCATCCCTTCCAAGCCTTCCCCCCCAATCCTCCCCCTACCCCCCCACCAAAGTTGTAAAGTTGGTTTTAGACATGACAACTTGTACTTCTCATTGTTGCAACGGGTCCATCTATATCCTTATTTAAACGACCTGTTTTTCCCTTTCCCTCCACAAATTATACCGACATCAAATATAGTGAAAGCAGGGGTTATACTGTGGGGAAGGACATACAAAGCAACAAGGAAATAATCATATAAATGCATTAGAAACAAATGCATGAAAGAAAAAAACATTTAAATACATATCTTAGGGTTCATTTCACTTAACATCAACTTATCTGACCTTTTCTGCTTGTCTCAGACATATACTAGTTATTGCAAATAAGGGAAACCATGGGACCTATGTTTCTTTGGGCCTGGCTTACTTCACTTAATATAATTTTTTCCAAGCCTTTCCATTTCCTAACAAATTGGGCAATGTCATTCTTTCTGATGGAGGCATAGAATTCCATTGTGCATATATACCACATTTTCTTGATCCATTCATCTACTGAGGGGCATCTGGGTTGGACACCTGTGATCTTAATGTTAGCCTTTCTCAGGAGAAAGAATCATAACCTGGCATTACTCAGGCTAGACTCTTCTTGTTTTTGTTTTTTGTTAGTTGTGGGGCTTGAACTCTAGGCCTGGGTGCTGTCCTTGAGCTCTTAGCTCAAGTCTAGTGCTCTACCACTTGAGCCACAGCACCAATTCCAGTTTTCTGGTGATTAATTGGAGATAAGATTGTCAGGGACTTTCCTGCCCAGGCTGGCTTTGAACCGCAATCCTCAGATCTCAGCCTCCTCAGTAGCTAGGATTACAGGCGTGAGTCACCAGCGCCTGGCTCTCAATTTTATTTAGAATAATGATATTATCAAGTACATTTTTAGTAAAATATCTTCACATCATTACATCTAAGACAATTTCTCTCATTCATGCACAACTAACTCTTCACTTCAGAAAAGTCATATTCTCCTACTTTACTGTTACATAATCTTTCCATGATAAACGATCAAGTATGTACTTGGTGACATTACTCATAACCCTCTCTTAATGAGTAGTATTTTCTAGACATATGAGATGAGAAACATGCATGTCTGAATCATATGATTGTATATATATGCATATATATAATAAGCATATATGATGATATATACATATATATTTATATGTATGCAAGAACTTGGTTTGGAAATAATATTCCCACTAACAAATGATCTAATGGATTTTCTGTAATTTTTCTCCTGTTTGACATGGTATTAATATATACATATATATGTATATGGGTAAAGTGTACTATTTAATAAATTTACACATGGGATAGTGAACAACTGAGGATAACATAAACTTGTCCTTTATTGTGGTGAGTACACTTATTTCCTCCCTTCTCAGACAACCCATATCTTTGTCAATTTCATTTACCATCCTTTTCTATAGATCATGATAACCTGTTTCTCTTATCAAACAGTAATATTGCACATGTTGATTATCACTTCTTATTGTCCTAATTTCTGTTAACCACTGTTTTAATCTCATTTCTTTACCTTTTCAAAGGTATTGTAGAATGGTTCACAAGAGCTATGAGATGGAACATGATATTGTCAGTCCTTGAAATTTTGGTGAGTCCATGTGTGTGTGTGTGTGTGTGTGTGTGTGTGTGTGTATGTTGGGGGGGAGCCAAATGAAAGTGAAACAAAAAAAGATACATATTCCCAAGGTGATGAATCTCAGACTTTGAAGAAAGAGTAGCTGGAATCAACTTTAAATTGCTTCATTTCCTATGGCTAAAATAAATCCCTAAAGTAGAGTTTTATTTTCCTCTAAGAGCTCATTTTTTTCTCAAATAGAATCATCAAACTCATTCTGAAATGGAATTTTAAGCCCGCATTAGCCCAAGGCAGAAAACAAAGCAAAACAGAATTATGTTCACATGCTCTTTAATCTTTTCCCACTGTTGTATAATCTCTAGAAATGGAAAATAAACATTGTTCTATTCATTTTTGTTCCCTAAGTTATGACATAAATGGGAGCAAGTTCCTCATAATGTAAAAAAAAAATGTACTTGTTACAGATAAGTTGAAAAGGCCATGGTATATAATTCAACTTTAGCAAGGGACTTGCGGAAATATCCCTGGTTCCATAAAACCCACTAATGAAAACTTGTTGAAGAAAACATCAGTAGGTAAAGTTTTGGCCTGCAGTAATGACATTGTCTTACAAGCCCATCACTCTGTTCCTCACTTCCTGGTTGAAAAGGTGCATTTCCAATGTTTCTTCCTATTTAATTGTGAGGTATGTTGAATTCCTAGCCCAAGAAAGAGTAATACACTTTTTGAATTATGTCATAAATCTTATTGAATTTACTTCTATGTGTCTAACCTGCCTACTACAATTTAACTTCTTTCCTGTACAAGAATGTTCTAGAGAATTGCTGAAGTAGGAGCAAATTGGATACAGATGCCCCTGGCATCTTTGTGTGGACACCTACAAGTATCAAATACACTTGGTCATGAGTTAGATATTAAGCATTATGTTTGTTGAACTGAAAATTATCTTAGTTATTGTATTGTTTTCTTAAATGTTACTCTCATGGAATCACAAATCCCAGACAGGCAGAAAACAAATCTGCCATCATAAAATTCTTAAAATTGTAGGTTCTGGATATAAAACTGGTTATTTCTTGAATCTGGTAATAGAAGTAATTGAATTAGCCCATGTCTAGCTGTAGAGACCTTTTGGAGGTGCTAAGGTATATCCATTGAAGAATGAAGGAAATTCTACTTCTTTCCTAAAAATTGTTTTGATTTGTTTGTTTTGTAGAGAGAAACTGATATAAAATATATGAAAATTAAGTATGTAGATGATGATTTTCTTTCTGTGCTAGATTTGACTGTATTTCTATGCAAACATATTGGAGTGTCTTGGAGAAATGGATGCATTCCTACAGAATATCACTAAATATAAATCTTAGCAAGAAGATTTAGACCAAATAAATAGACTCATAGCAAGTAATTACATTGAAATGGCAACCAAGGACTTTCCATCCAAGAAAAGCCCTGGACCTGAAAGATTTGCGATCCAATTTCATAAGGCTTTCAAAAGCAAAATGACATCAATATTCCTCAAACTCAAGTGAATTAGAAAGGAAACATAACTCATTTTTTTATGAAACTAGCATAACATTCATACCAAACCATATAGGAACCTATCAAAGAAAGGTTTCTATATAGCCATGGCTTTGATGAACATTGATGCAAAATTTCTCAATAAAATTCTGGCCAACCAGAATTCTACAACAATGCCCCTGCAAAAAAAAGAAAAGAAAAGAAAAGCATACAGTATGGGATTAATCTCAAGGATCCAAAGCTGGTTAAATATACTTCAATTGAATAAATGTAATATAACTCGTCAACAGAAGCAAGGACAAAAACAACATGATCATCTCAGCTGTTAACAAGATCCAACACCTCTTTATGATTCAAGTTCTTGAGAAGCTAGGAATCCATGGAACATTACTCAAAATAATAAAAAATTATGACAAATTAATAATGATCATTATAGTTAATGGTGAAAATTAAAACAATTTCCTCTAATATCAGGAATTGGACAACCCATCCATTTACTCTACTTCTTGTCAATATAGTACTGGTAATCTTATCAAGACCAATAAGGCAATAAACAACAAAAAGGGATCCAGATAGAGAAAGAAGTAAAAGACAAGATGATCCTGTATTTAAGGAACCCTACAGATTCCTTCTCCAAGTTACTAGAACATATACTAAATTTTGGCAAAGTAGCAGGGTAAAGGTCAGCTCACAAAACTGAGTAGTTTTTTCTGTATACCAATAATAATATTATCAAAACTGAAATCAGTAAAGCAATGGCATTTGTAATAACCTCAAAGAAACAATTATACCAAGGAATTAATTTAATCCATGATGTGAAGGATCTCTATTGTGAAAAAATTAAAAATCTGAAGAAGGAAATAGAACTAGATTTAAGGAAATGTAAATGGTGCTGGCAAACTGGCTATTCATATGAAGAAAACTGAAGTTAGATGCCTGTATATCACCTTGCAACAGAATCAATTCAGAATGGATCAAAGTCCTCAATATAAGGCCAGAAAACATGGGAATAGTAAAGGAAGGAGTAAAGCAAACATTAGTAATCCTAAGCACAGGTCAAAATGTCTAAATATCCCCAGAACAAATTAAAAGAAAAACTGGATGGATGGGATTACATCTAACTGAAAAGTTTCTTAATGGCAAAGGATACATCTAACAATCTTTGCTTTTTAAGTATTTTATTGTAAAGATACTGTAGAGAGGGGTTACAGTTACATGAGTAAGGTAATGAGCTCATTTCCTATTGAGCATTATTACCTCCTCTTTGTTTTTCCCCTACCATCCCTTCTGCCTCCCCAACTCCTCCCTCCCTGCCCCTGAAGTTGTAAAGTTCTTTTTCAAAATAGTGTCTTATATGTCCCATTATTAAAATGGGTCAACCTGTATCCTTATTTCAGCATTTTGTTATTTCCCTTCCCCTCCCCAAATCAGAAAAATGTATATACAAGAGGCAGGGCACCAGAATCAAAGACAGTGAGAATAGGGGTTATACCATGGGGGGAAGAACGTGCAAAAGAAACCAAAAAAAAATCACATAGTACATTAAAAACAACAGTAACAAATTAAAAAAAAACTCTTGTGTCTAAATCTTGGGGTCAATTTAATTTAGTATCATCTTTTTTTGTGTATGTGAAAATACCATACAGAGGGGTTATGATTACATGGACAAGATAATGAGTACATTTCTTATCAAGCATTGTTGCCTCGTCCTTTGTTTCCCCTTACCATGCCTTCCAATCTCACTCCCCACCCCCCCTCACCACCTCCCCCACTCAAAGTTGTAAAGTTCATTTTTTGACATAAGGACTATACATCTCATTGTTACACTGGGTCCACCTGTATCCCTATCTAAATGATTTGTTTTTTCTCTTCCCCTCCACAAATTATGCCAACATCAAATACAGTGAAAGCAGGGGTTATATTTTATATGTTCATATGCACATAGCTTTTGACCTTTTTCTGCTTGTCTGGTAAGATCATCCTAGATGTATACTAGTTATTTAAAATGCGGGAAACCATGGACCTATGTTTCTTTGGGTCTGGCTTATTTCACATAATTTATTTCAAGTCTCTCCATTTCCTAACAAATGGGGTAGTGTCATTCTTTTTGATGGAGACATAGAATTCCATTTTCTTGATCTATTTGTCTAATGAAGGGCATCTGGGTTGGTTCCCTATCTTAGCTATGGTATATAATGCTGTAATAAAGTTGTGCTAGTAGCTTTAGTATGACTTTGTGATTGTTTGGGTAAATGCCCCAAAGTGGCATTTCTGGGTTACAGGGGAGCTCTAACAAGCTTTGACATATAGAAAGCCCATAACATGGGAGAAGATTTTACCAGCTGTGCATCAGACAAAAGCCTCATATCCAAAATATACTAAGATCTCAAAAAATACACCCTGGAAAAAAGCAACAATAAAATACATAAATGGTCTAATGACAAAGAGAGGCTTGGCCTTGAAGGAAATACAAATCAAAAGAACATTGAAATTCCACTTCAGGCCATTTAGAATGGGAAATATCAAGGAAACGAACATTAACAAATCTGGTATGGATGTGTGGTAAAGGAACACTGCTACAATGTTGGTGGGTGTGTAAACTTGTTCAACTACTCTGGAAAGCAGTATGGAGGTTCCTCAAAAAACTAAGCAGAGAGCTTCCCTGTGACCAAATATTTCTCCTCCGGGCATTTATCCAATAGAACACAACAAACAAGGCCACAGTAAAGCTACCAGCACAACCATGTTGATATCAGCATTAAGTACAATAGCCAAGATATGGAATGAGCCCAGATGCCCCTAAATAGACAAATGGATGAAGAAATGTATATATACACATGGACTTTTGCTCATTCATCAAAAAGAATGATATTCTGCAATTCATAAGGAAACAGAAGATTTGGAAAAAGATATATTAAGAAAAGTAAGACAGATTCTCAGGGAAATATAGCTTGCTGGATTCCCATATTTGTGGTAGTTAGAATGTGCCTCTAAATCTACAAGTAAACACACTGAATAGGAAATGAAAAACAACAGCAAAAATAAATAAATAAATAAAACACTGGGACCTAATAAATTATTCAGGCCTATAAGCCTTCACACACAGTGAGATGAAAGGAGAATATTCTTAGGGAGGCAATACAAAGGCCCAACGCCTATGTGTATCGGATCATATATCAAGTGGAAACAAGTGGCTTTTACATGGTTGCTATTTTTATTTTGTTTTCTTTTTGTCTTTGTTGTTGTTCATTTATCATGCTAAGAGTTTAAGGGTAGGAAATTATGGGACAAAGAGTGAGCAAGTGCAGTGGTGGTACTCACTATAAATTACACTGAAAAGAATCTATACAACTGGGGCTACGAAGGTAGCTCAGTGGTAGAGTGCTTGCCTTGCATGCATGAGGCCCTGGGTTTGATTGCACAGCATCACATAAGCAGTGAAAGCTATGGTGGAGCTATGGCTCAAGTGGTAGAGCGCTAGCCTTGAGCTAAAGAACTGAGGGACAGAGACCAGGCCCAGAGTTCAGGCCCCACAACTGACAGAAAAAAAAGAAAAGATAGGAAGGAAAAATGGGTGATAGGAAGGAAAAACTCTGAATGAGAGAAGGGGTGACAGTGTTCAAGAGGAAATGTACTCTTTATCTGACTTATACAAATGCAACTCCTCTGTAATCCTCTTTATAATAACAATATAAAATGCATGAAAATATAATAAAATACAAGATTAAGAGGCTGAAATGAAAAAAATACATTATGGACCATGTGTGGACTTTATATCATTTCAGCAGAATGGTGAGAATTCACTATAATGCCAATAATTACTGCTTTAATTGAATTGACTAGGTTAAAAACTTAATGATTTCAAATAGATCAAATGTTTACTATAAAAATATAGGCAGCATTTTTTTAGATTCCTGTTGGTAAAGGAATAGGACATTTTATGAAAAAGCATCATGGCATTGCAGAAGTGACTTTCCTTCTGTGTGGTTGTGAGTTGATCCTTGAGTGAGAGTACAGTAGATTGCATTCTAAGTGTGTGCAATTGATTTTCTACCCATTTACATCCTGATAGCACTTTCTGAACAGGCATGGGAGATATGCTTCCTGCAACATGATAGATCACTTCTTGCTTTATGTGATGATAGTTAAGTAGCAGGTGGATATTAAAGGAAATAAATATTCAAGCATGAAGTAAATTTAAAAGTTATTAATATTAAAGATTTAGTCAATAACATATTGTATTTAAATGTTAAAACAAATAGCATGTAATATATTTTCTGAAACTACCAAGGGAAATATATGAAGAACTAAAGCTTTGATTTAACTTTGGCCAGAATAATGATGTAATTATAACCTTTACAAGGATGATTTAAAGCATATTGTAACCTTTTCATTATTTTACTTTTTCACTATTAGAAGCACATTACTCAGAAAAGAAGAAAATGATTTGGCTCTGAGCTCTGCTTAGAGATAAATTTCAATTTTTTATCACTTTGAAATCACAGAACAAGTAAAGAAGAATAGGAAGACCCCATCAAATCCTCATTTCCTGCTTCTAAAATGTGGTAGAATTTATAGGAACAAAGAAAGTATATTTTTATATTTTAAGAAAGTCCACAATATGGCAATGAGGCTGATAATGAAATTGAAATACTGAAACACATAACTTTTAATGGAATACTGAAACATGTAACTTTTAATTTCATAATGCAGATTTTGTTTTAAAGGGAAAATTTCATACCCTAAGGATTTAATTAAACATACCAAACGAACAAAAATTATGAAAGCCTATGAACATTAAAGAAGATGATAAATCAAACTTTTCAAATGAAAAATTAAGTTATATCACCCTTTTATGTCTTGAACATAATAATGTTTATTGAAATTATCCAAATGTCATTCTTATGAAGATCTTTTTTTTTATATATAGCAACTGAAACTGATTATTTTCTTTAGGATTGACTAGTGCTTTGACAGCTAAACTTAGACTGATATATACTTTCTTGATTTGCTTAATTTAATAAAGCCATGCTTTCAGCAAACTTCCTTAATTTAGATGAGCTACAAGTAGCCTCAAGATGAACTCTCAGTTCTAAATACTTTTTTTTCTTTTCTTTATTTTTTGAGAGAGGTAAAAGATATTTTTTAGATTTGAATCACTTGTTTCTAAAAGCAATTGTCATTTTAGTAACATGTTCTATTTAAGCACATTCATGCATGGTTTTTGGTCATTGGGTAGTTCTACATAAATAACGATAGGCTATACTTAGCCATGTTCTACCAATAACATCCTGCAGGCGACGGGATAAACTGAACTTGCACAGTATGTGTTAACAGTAGAACACAGGAGCCTACGAAGTAGTATAAGGAAGAAATTAAATCGTATGAGAGAAGGCCAGGTGGCTTGGAACTTTATTTGACTAATTATAGTATGGAATGGCTTTTAATAATAGGGGTCAATTTGAGTAAAACATTGAATAATTTGAAGAATTTATCCATGAAGACACTGGGAGAAAATTAGTGTAGGAGCAAGTCTTATCTAAGGTCCTCAAAACACATTGCCCCATTCATCCCCTCACCTTTTGGAAATACATAGGTCTTTGAAATTTCTTGGAAAGACCCTCTGTTTTGTCTTGAATTGGTGCCTTCATCTTCCATTCCTCTCTAGGGGAGCTGTAGTTGTCCTGCGAACTCCCTAATGCTATTCTTCTGTTGGTTTATCTCCTTCATGATTTCTTTTCACTTCCTCTTTCAGAATCCAGTCTCATCTGTGTCACCACATTACTCTCTTTAGGGCCAGATGCTTCTAAACCGTCTACTGGCCCTCCTTTCTGCATCACACTTTTAGAGAAAACTGCATAGCTATTGTGATTGGGGGACATGAGATAAATGCAAGATATCTAAGAATTAAGAGAGTTATCAGTTTGTGGGAATTTAAGCCCTTATAAGCTTAAACCTATTAGAGATAAGTATAGAGCTACTTCACATATTTTAGCAATGAAGTGAAAAGAAGAAAAAAAATGATACTATATGGGAAAACCATGAAAGATGAACAGAGATCAGCTCAGACCAGCTAATTATAAAACACTGTCTAAGAGAGCAATGGAAAATATAGCACATCCCAAACATGTTTGATAAGAAATATCCTGACATACCATGGTGTAAGATATCCTGTTCATATATTTTTACATTCAAGATGCACAGATTTTTACAAGGTTATAATGCTAAATTACCTGTTTGTGGAAACACATTCACTCCCCTTCAGTGCAGAAATCACTCCTGACAATAGATTTTTGGATAAAATATTTAATTTCACTGTAAACATTTAGTGTGAAGATTATATCAATTGTCCAAGGCTGACAAATAGTATTTAGATTTAATATTTAAGCTCCATGCTGAAACTAATTAAGAAGCCTAGATTTGAAAATACATTTTCATTTTACTTTTCTAAAATTTTATTTGTGATCTGCTAGCTGGAGCAACAAGTACAAAGATTAAGTTTACAGGTGGCTGCAGAATTGGTTAAGTACATAAGTCAATATGTTAGATACAGTCACTAACCAGCATAACACTATTTCATCTACATTTTACAAGTTGAACAAAATGAAGCAGAAAAGTATCTACAACTAAGAATCAAAAAATAGTATCAGAACAATGATTCTTGTTCCAGATCTCGTAGTATATTTTTCTAAGTTAGCAGAGATCATACTTTGCTTGAACATATGTTGGTGTAGCTATACATATATATATATAGTATATATACTATATATGTATATATATTATATATATATATATATTGTTACTGATAAAGTGCATATTCTTAGAATCATCATGTCCTATCCTGCATTAGGTGTTCTCCAACTCTCTGATGAATTCCCAGAATTACACCAAGCCTCCATTACTTTCCAGTGTGCTTGATAGATTTTTTCTGCATGACAGCAATTATCTAGGCCTGAAGAAAAAGAACAGTCCTATCTTTCTTGATGATGCTGGTGTCTCATAGCATTTACAGAGGAATACATTTTTTAACCACACTCAAAATATCACAGTATAGGATATTTTTACTTGTCCTCTTAGTTTTTTAGCAGCTTCTTTTTCTTATCATAAGCCTTATTTTAATGAAGTAACACTAATCAACTCAATTTGTCTTCCACCTTCCTTGACATCCCCTATCTTTAGTCATGCTTTTTTATGGCTACTCAACAAATCTAGCATCTATATGAATGTTTGGATCAATACCTATCATTTTAAGTAGTCATTATTTACCCAACTTCTCACCTCACAAACTCTCCCAACTCCCCTTAAAGCTGATCTATGTGAATTTTACCACTCTGATATTTCACATTTTTAAAGCACCATTAGCCAAACATTATGTCCTTTCTTTTCTGTTTCCATGACTTATTATAACAACATACTAAAATATCAGCCTTCTCTGCTTGTATTACCTGGAATGCATATATAAAGTGAGACAAGGCAAGCTCAAAAAACAAGGTATGTTTTTACTTACAAGTGGAAGCTAGACCTAAAATTATATATAATATACATAAATGTGCACATAATGTATACTATATTTGCACCTACATGAATCATACATTATGCATATTATACATGTACACACATACACATCTATACATGAAACATATTACATATATTTACATACATATATATTATCAAAACCTAGCTATAGCTATGAGACTAGGAAGAGAAAGAGAAGGGTCTAGGGGAAATCATAGAGCGTTAAAATTTTAAAACATGTTATAAGTTTATATAAAAATATAAAAAGCACCTCAATGAGATCTGTGGATCAACAGGGGAATAAAAATGTGGAGAAAGAGAAGTAGGAGGTTTCATGGGGTGAAGATTAGCAGAAGAGGTTTTTCTTTTTGTTTGTGGGTCGTGGGGCTTGAACTCTGGGCTTGGATGCTATGGCTGTGCTCTTCAGCTCAAGGTGAGCACGCTACCACACAGCACCACTTCTGATTTTCAAGTGGTTTATTGGAGATAAGAGTCTCATGGACTTCCTGCCTGGGCTGGCTTTGAACTGTGATCCTTAGATCTCAGCCTCCTGAAAAGCTAGGATTACAGGTGTGAGCCATCAACTTTTCTTTTTATGTTTTTATCTTTTTTTTTAAATCTTTCTTTAGGAGGGTAAGGGGAGACCACAGAAATGGTGGAACAAAAGGTGAACAAATGTATCAGTGTTGGTCACTGGACACTATGTTGAAAATTAACTATACAAATTGAGGATGGGGATGGAACTGAAAAACGGAGAGAGCAAGAGAGGGGTGACATTTTCCAAAAAGAAATGCACTCATTACCTGATGTAAATGGCTATAACTCCTCTGTAAATCACCCCTATAATATTATAAAAACAGAACAAAAGGGAACAATTAAAGAGAAAAAATAATTATTTAGTATGTGAAGAAATAGTCATTGGGGAGCTAGGGCTATAAAATGATCAGGCCACTTTTCGTAGGGACTTAAAGTGACCTTTCTTTCACTTATATAGCATCCTTGGCAGATGAGACTCTTTGTAGGATATTTGTTTATTATAGAAGGTTTTCTAAAGAAGATAAGTAGCTTTGTTAGAGAAACAGTTTCTTATCAGTGTCTTTCTTTAAAAATAGTCATATTACTCACCATTTTATATGCACATTTTACATAAAATTACATTAAGAAGATTTCAGAAATCCAACATAGATTATGTTCTTCTGAGGATGCCTGGAAATACAAGACAATCCTAGGAATGGCTGGGATATTGTTTATAATAAATATTGCTTGGTGAAACTGAGGCCAGAGTATTAGTTGATTTTGACAACAATCACATCTGTAATTTCATGTGTATTTCATTTATAAATTGAGAGTCATGAGAAATATTTATACCTCTGGACAAATACCATTTCATCTCAAAATATTGAAATTAATGTAGTCTATATGACAGTAATATTTTGCGATATATCTTAAGTTACATTAGGATTCTTAAGTCTCAAATATTAAAAATATCCAATTTATTTGTGTCCAAACCAATATATGTTGATATGGCTGTATAGATTACTGAACTTATTATGATTTTGTTGAACTAACTATGTCTTGGTTACTATACTTTCAAAATACTTGTAAAAATTGAGCTCAACATTTTAGGTTCTTTACAAATTAATTTTGTTGTACATATTATACACAATTTTATATATATATATATATATATATATATATGAAGTAGTTTATAGCAGCATTTCAATTAAACATGTAAGTTGTAAGTAAGATGCATTTGATCAATGTCACACTTTCTGTTATTTTTCACCATATCTATTCTATCCTTTCATGGATGGATTTATCTGGCTAAATTTTTGCCTTCCATTTGCACGTATATACATTAGGAATTTTGGTTTTTTTTACTGTATTCATTTACCTGTTCTCTATTCATTTGTCTTTTGTACCTCTCCTTATATGCTCTCTCTAGACAGCACATTTCTCAGCTTCCTGCCATTCATTTTCTAAAGCTGTTAACTAATTATGTCAAGGAGGGATACTATTTCAATCATCCCATAAATATGCCATATCTTAATCAAGGACTAATCAATAAATATTGATCATTTATTTTATCACCATAATTTTATTTCTAGTTTATGTTTAGTAACTTCAGTACTTATGGATGTGTATGTTAAGGAATTTTTTTCTCTCTGTGATCCTGCCTATATATTTAACTTCATCATCAATAGGAGATTTCCATTGAAATGACATTGCTGTTCTTATGAAGTAATTCTTGATATCTTACTGGCAATATGAGATGAATATTTACTTAGCTCAAGTAATTCTGGTATACTTCATACAATCTGAGAGTTTTTGCATAATACATCAAGTGGAAAAAATCAATTCTAATATTTGACTAAACACTTAGCCATTTTCCCTATGATTGTCGAGTGTCTTGTCTTATTGATAGCCATACTTTATGTTCTTTCCAAAATAAGGATCATTTTGAGCCATCCAGCAAAGATTTAGCTTAGTGATTTCATCATAGACATTCCCATTTTCTACAAAATCAGAACATGGCCAACACAACTTTATGTTCACCTTCTGGAATTGTAAAATGTGATCAGTAAATACAGAATTTATGAGTAAATAATGTCTGCTAATTGCATATGGTGCATTGCAATGCCCCTGGCAATTGGTCCATTGGACAATTCTTTCATTTTCTGTTTATGCCAAGGGCAAATTGGAAACCACAGAGCCAAGAGGACAATTTGGTGACCCGAATGAGATGGTTCATAAAACTATGGTCAAATACAATAAAGAATCAAACCAGGGCAAATGTCCCATTTTAATCAAGCTGGTATCATGTGGATATTTTATTTAGCTTAATATTTCATGGGATATTTCAACATTATAGAAGAAACATGATATGGTATGATTTCTGTAAAAAGAGATTCTCAATAACTTTGACATGTACTATTATAAAACCTGTTTCTTGGCACATCTGTGTGATTTGGTTTAGCAAAAGAGATAACTTTAAGGACTTTTATCACTTTGAAGTTTATATAATAGAACAAAATCACAATTTTTCAGTTGAGAGAAATATCTGCAAATATGCCATATTTATCATTAAAATATGGTATTTCAGTATGTTAGATAAATATATCTAAACATGAATCAAATCATAGATCATGTAATAGAGAATGTAATTATGTCTTGAGAATAGTTTTGCATTGTATGCTGCCATTCAGATTTCCATAAAGAATGAAATATTTATTATCAAACAAAATATACCAGCTTATAAGCAAAGTAAACAAAGTAAAACGTAAGTGATAAAATGAAAGCAAGGATGAACATACAGATTAATATGTATCACATTATTGTGACTTGTAGGAACTAAGTAAGAATGAGAATGCAAATGGAAACATTGTATATCATATTTAATTGTCAGATAGTCATGACAGACTGATTTTTCTAATATAGCTAACATTATCTTCTAACATTGTTTTTTTGAGGATTGTAAAGTGACCTTTCTTGCAGTTATGGAAATATAACTCACAGCATCACACTTTCTAAGCAATTCTAACCAGCACAAGTATATAAGCTATGTTTCAATCCTCTTTTATAAACATATTTTTATTGTAAAGGAGATGTACAGAGGTGCTACAGTTACACAAGTCAGGTAATGAGTATATCTCTTTTTGAATAGTGTCACCTCTTCCCTCCTTTTCTCTCAGTTTTCTCCTCCTGGCCTTCCTCCCTCACAAGTTGTAGAGTTCATTTTCAACATCGTGTCTAGTGGTTATCATTGCTCCATTTGTTCACTACCCCACCATTTCTGTGCTCCCATTATCCTTTACAAAACAGATAAAGTTACATACCCGCAAAAGAACAGAATTTTATAAAAACCAATACTATTTTTCATGAGCACAACTAAGTCCATTATGATTCTGCATACTGGCAATCAAATCTAATTATTAGGTTTTGCTGAGAATAAAATGTTTGTAACAGAGTCATAGAAAAGAATGTTCACTTGGGAGTTTTATCCCTAAGGAATTTGCTTTATTTGTTAATCTTTTCTCTTAGAACTCTGCAAGTGGAATTTCTTCTTGCAAAGAACAACTGCAGAGAGGTTTTTTTTAAAATCCAAAATTTGTGTTTACGGTTTGGTTATGGCTACCATTGCATGCACATTTCACAGGTTCAGTCCAGATTAAGCATCTATGTAACTTCTGATTTGATCATCTTGGTGTAATATAGAAAAGTATTACTTTGAAAGTTAGCATCCTAGGCACATATGTTGGCTGATATATATGAAAGAGTTGACATAGTAAATCAAATTAGCCCTACAGGGGTTAATTTATACTTTATTATTTTATAATTCACAATTATAAATAGGATATTTGCTTAGGTGATAGCATGCATAGATAGATATAATCTACATTCATCAATTAAATGATGTTAGTCAATATTCAGGAAGGTACAATTGACAAAATTTATCAAAATTTGATATTTTTTATTTATACAAAATTTCATGAATTTTGTATGACATGAATCACACCAGATCTGTAAGATGCACTAAATTTTATTAAGTAGAGTGAAAATCAAGTATAGAATATTGATTTTTCAGATATGTATAGAATAATTTGAAATGAAATATAATAAAAACAGAAGAGGCATTTTGGAAAGAGCTGTATTTTAACATGTGTGTTTATTTACAAAATAACTATAAAGGTGTAGAATGAAAGTGAACTAACCAATAAAGATTTGGAAAAATTGAACAGGACAACAGTAATGAGATGAGCAATTCTGTAAAAATAATTATTCATTTAGAAGAAAAATAAAAGTTTAAATATTTCTAATATAATTCTACCAAAATACTAATTTATGTAAATGAGCTCTATAATAATTCATACATTGCATAAATAACATAAAAATAAAAAAAGTACAATTTAGCAAAAAATTCTATGTGTATTGAAAAACAGATGACTATCTCTACAAAATTGAAAGAGAATTTGATCAGTGTTCCTTACAAAGTGTCATCTAATGGAAATCTAAAAATGGAAAAACATAGATAGGAAATTGACATATAAACCCATTCAGAAAAATGTACCAACTAATATCATCTCCCATCCTACTTCAATTTCCTAATCAGGCTCTGAAAAAAAGGGGAGGGAGATGATTATACATTCCACCCAATTATAGCATTAAAATAGTCTTGTATGGGAAGTCTAAATTATGGAAAGAAGAAAGGATTATCATATGCACAGTGTACTAAAATGACTATATACACATAAAGCTGATAATATTTGTAAATATAAACAAAATCAAATAGTGATTTATAAAAGTGTTTAAAGCGTAAGTCAAACAAAAGAGGAAAATCAAACCAAGGCCATAAAAATAATCTATGAAATGAGATAATTCAACATACAGCACACGTTTTGTGCTCTGTGGCCTAGGAAATAGTTGGCTGTGATTCTTGCTCCTGATAGTGATTACTTTGTATAAGTACTTTCCTTTGAATAACTTGCATAACTTGCTTCTAAAAACACAGTAGAACAACATTGAAATGACAGCTCTGTTATTAGGTTATTTTCATAATGCTATCTAGTGTCTACTCAAATACAAACTTTAGAGAAGAATTATATTTTATTTATATTTTATAACTGAGTAGTCCTTGAGTAATGAATCATTTTATGATAGTGCTAAGATTAATGCCAATCATTGATAGCATGTTTACACTTCTTTGTTTGATAGACAAAGCATGGAAATTTTGGAAGAACAAAGGTGACTTCTGAATGAAAAAGTAGCAGAATATGAGACACATGTATTTTGGTAGCACAGACAGAATGATTCCAGAGAATCAGAAAGTAGAAAAAATTTTGTCACTTGGTTGGTACATATTTGCTCTGGGGTTAATTTGACTTATGAAAGCCAAGTAATTTAGCATGTATTTCATTTTTGGTATCAAAGAAAAATTCTAACACGTTCTTGACTCACATATTACTTGTCATACCATTTTCACACATTATTCTGATTAATTTATGTTCAGCCATAAGCATCCCCCTTGAACAGTCAATCCACCAGAGTTCCACTTTGTAAAACTTGGCACTGGTGGCTGCACTGCCAGCTACCTTTATGATACCTTTTGTCTGAATTTCTTCAAGTTATAAAATTCACTTCAGCAGTTGCCAATCAGTTCTGCTACTTTTGCACAAAATTCCCTCTAATGCCTTTAGAGGGATTAATAAAAGCTTTCCATCATAGAATTTAAGGTGCAGAAAAGTGATTTGTCCTTCAATTAATGCATCAAGTTCCATGATACTTTAGGCTTTGGAACTGGAACTGTTTAAAGAAGCACTAATATCACTAGTTCATGCTAAGTCATAAAAGCGATTAAGATGTTCTGAAAGCATAACCAGTATCATGTCCCCCGAAATATTATTAATGAGAAGTATTCTGTCTATAGAGTTTGAGTAAGGCATAAAACTTGTAATTGTTTTTCTTGAAGAGCAAGTATAAATAGCAAGATATGTGACCGTCATATCATAACAGTGTTCACCTAACCCAAACCTATCACGATTCTTTAGACAGCTGGTCTTGTAAGGCTTCAAGCATGTTTTTCATCTGAATACAACACCACCTAAAATGCCAGTGAGATACAACTCTTCACAAAAAGGTCAGAGTTTATAACAGAACAAATAATATGATACTTTGGTTTACAGCACCTCTTTATCAAAATTCTCTGGGTGATTGATTTAAAGGTGGTAGGAATTTCAATCACTAGAAGAAATATGTAATAGATTTAATGAAGAAATTGCCTAATGTACACCAAACTTTATTATTGAAACCGGTTCTTACAGGACTCTGATTCCTGGTTTTTAATTACACATGTGGACCTTCAAATACTACAATTTTATTTATATTTTTTTTGAAATCAAGCCTGAGCTATTCTAGCATCAACTATGTCTTGGTATCATAGATGAGATTATCAGCAAACATGTATTATTATCTTTTTTGATATGCTATTGAGTGCATATATGTGTAAGAGAACAAAAAGCAATAACTTTGTAAGGGTATTTTCTACAGAAAAAAATCTCACTGATGTGTCATTGTCAATTAGCACAATTCCTTCTTTTCTCAAATTCAGTGGCTCAAATAAGTGCTTCCACTCAAGATACCGTAGCAGGAATTCAGGAATGGCTGCCTTTTTTATGCTATTTGTTCTCAATAAGGAGAGGATAAAAGCTGATTAGTTGCTCATATGACCAATGCTCACAATTTATAGTTAATTTGTCTTCAAATAGCTAAAAAGGTGAGTTTATACTACCATTCAGAGTAAGTTAGAAAATTCATAAGTTTGGAAGAATTAATATAATTTCCCTAAATACCAATGCCTTTTTTTCTCTCAGGTCTCAAACAGATAACACTGGATCCAATCCATTACTTTTCTTAATATTTAGTTTTGTTTTTATTTTATTGTAACAATACACTTTTTAAAAAATAACAATATACATGTCAGTAAAGCACTGTGGGGAATCACAACAGATTCCCAGAATACTTTCATGTTTTAACTGAGATCAAATATCACAACCAATATAATAAGAATAAAATTAATGGAATGGTATTAACATATAGTTCAAATAATTAAGGATATATTTATATATATGTGATGTATGTGATTTTTTAAGAATTTAAATATATTAAACAATTATGAATTTTGTTTTTAAACAAGAGACAAGAAATAGATCTTAAGTCCCCAGGAGCAGCAAACTGTAAGTGAAGTTTATTATGTACATTTTTAGAGACTTCTCCAGGAGGATAACACCTAAAAATTATCTTTGTTTACTCTACCTTGTTTGAGAGAAAGTGGAGACACCCTTGAAAAATTTATGTCCCATTCTTTAATCAAATAGGCAGAGGGAAGTAAGATTTTCTGGAATGTATATCTTCTCAACTGTCTTCATCTCAAGATAATCCTCAGGTCAAGTGACATGTTTTACAGTAGTATGACGTACGAACTTTGACCTGTTTGCTTTGATTTAGCAAGGAGATAACTTAAAATTAAAATCATGCATTATTTAAAGTTACTGGTATTCTAGGAGATTCACCTTTCTTTCCCCCAGAAACATGGTGGGAAAATGTTCACAAATAAAATATATTCTTCTATTCTTACTTATTCCTCTACCATTGGTCATTTATTCTTCTTTACCCACATTATGCTTAATAAGTAAGTACTCTTGTACTGCTTCTTACAATTCAAAATGAGTATCTCTGTCATTACCAGTGATGTGACTAGTCTTTAAGACTAAAATGGAAATAATATCTGTCACTGTTTTGAACCATATTTATAAGGCAATTCAGTTAAAATTCAATTAAAAGGCAATTCAAGGTCATTAAATATATTGAGGTGAATATAAACTATAATGGCATGTTGTTTGATTGATTCAACCCAATATCCAAATGATTTAATGGACAGGAACAAAAAAAATTAGCTAATTTCTTTACTAAATACAATACTGCATTTCTCCAAGGCTCCATGGCTTTGATGTTGCTGTTGTTTTTGGTCGGGTAGTGGGGCCTGAACTATGGGCCTGGCCGCTGGACCTCAGCTCTTCAGCTCAAGGCTTGCGCTCTACCACTTGAGCCACAGTGCCACTTCCGGCTTTTTTCTTTTTGCTTATGTGGTGCTGAGGAATCGGACCCAGGGCCTCATGCATGCAAGACAAGCGTTCTACCACTGAGCCACCTTCCCAGCCGCCTCCATGGCTTTTTGAGGTGTTTCAGAAATACCCATGACATCTTTATCATAATGAACCAAATTATATTGGAAAATGTAGTATCTTTAAAAAATGAAACATGAAATAGATCTTTATCTGTCGCAACCGCGTGCTTGTGCGTGTGTTTGTGTTCCTGTGTGTGTGCACTTCTGAGAATCAAACTGAAGTACAAACGCATGACTGTGTCGGTGGATGTTCTGCCCACTCGGCTACATCTCAAGCCTACTATACAACTTTTGTTCTTTTACATGTTTTGGGTGCTGGTGACTGAGCACATATACCTTGTTATCGGGATACCTTCTCAGCAGAAACAATTTTCTATGTTGAAGTGTTATTTGAAACCATTCTTTTTTTTTTTTTTTTCGGTCGTGCGACTTGAACTCTGGGCCTGGGCGCTGTCACTCAGCTCTTCAGCTCAAGGCTAGCGCTCGCTCTACCACTTTAGCCACAGTGCCACTTCCGGTTTTTCAGTGGTTTATTGGAGATAAGAGTCTCCCGGACTTTCCTGCCTGGGCTGGCTTTGAATCATGATCCTCAGATCTCAGCCTCCTGAGTAGCTAGGATTACAGGCGTGAGCAAAGGTCACCTGGCAAAACCATTCTTTAATTAGGCAAGAAATCCTAAATGGTAGTGGAAGAAAAACTGATATTGAATATATTTGATTGTTCTATTTATCTAAGTATACTATGGCTATTTTATAGATTATCCATTAGATTTCCTACGGAGTTCTCTGCATTGTTTGCAGAATGATGACTCTTCGTGAAATTACATAGTTTTCGTCTCCATAAGCAAGTCAGCAGTTTCAAAGTTTGGCAAAGAAAATTCAAAAGGTTTTAAGTGTTCATTTTATCATATAAATAAATTTTTCCTTGCTTTTCTTTTTATATGAATACATAAAAACGATCAATTATAAAAATTTACATTACACATAGGTAATTAAAGTAAGACAGGCAAATATAGCTAACATTTGAAAAAGTACTGGAAATACATTTGCAAAGTATAGAAATTCTAATGAAGCCTTCAGATGTTATATAATTGTTTTCTCTATTTCTTCTTGACTTTCTAATCTTTATTTCAAATTCTTTTTACCAAAACATTCTAGTTTTTCTCTACTCAAGTGTTTTCTTGTTTGGTTGGTTTTAATTTCTGTCATGGAACTTGAGCGCTGTCCCTCAGCTCTTCAGCTCAAGGCTAGCAATCTACCACTTGAGCCACAGTACCACTTCCGGCTTTATCCACTCAGTTTTCTTTCATCCTTCCAATTTAAAAAAAAATCTTAGAAATATCCCAAGACATAATCAGCATACCAAATCATTCATAACCTGAATTTCAGAATTTATATTTCTGAAATGTAAACAATATTTACATTAATTGAATTATAACTCAAGCATTTATCATGGGCCATATAACCAAATAATTGCCCTACAATATATTGAAATAACAAGCATCATTGTCATATACTTACAATAATTTCCTTGAAGTACACAAATACTTCTATTGTGACAGAACAATTTATATTTATATACCAAAATGTCAAACCCACAACTAAAGTTTGTTGTATATTAGAATAAATAATTTAATTGTTACTCAGACATTCTCATTATTATCTATGTTTGGTTTTAACACCTAAACTCTTTTTTTAATTTTAATTTTTATTTTTTGTGAACATACTGTACAGAGGGGTTACAATTTCATGGGCAAGACAATGAGTACATTACTTATCAAGCATTGCAGCCTCCTCCTTTGTTTACCCTTCACATCCCTTCCCAGCCTCCCCCGCCTCCCCTCTCAATCCCCCCCTCACCAAAGTTGTAAAGTTCATTTTCGACATGACAATTTGTACTTCTCATAGTTGCAAAGGGTCCACCTGTATCCTTAAACGACTTGTTTTTCCCCATCTCCTCCACAAATTATACCGACATCAAATATAGTGAAAGCGAGGGTTATACTGTGGGGGAGGGACATACAAAGCAACAAAGAAATAATCTTATAAATGAGTTAGAAACAAATGCATGAAAGAAAAAAACATTAAAATACATATCTAACAGTTCATTTTCCTAACATCACATTATCTGACCTTTTCTGCTTGACTCATACATTTACTAGATATTGCAAACAAGGGAAACCATGGGACCTATGTTTCTTTGGGCTGGGCTTACTTCACTTAATATAATTTTTTCCAAGCCTTTCCACTTCCTAACAAATGGGGTAATGTCATTCTTTCTGATGGAGGCATAGAATTGCATTGTGTTAATACCTAATCTCTTAAAGTACTCAGTATGACAGACCTTCCTAAATGTGAAAATGCTCTGTGATGTTTAATGTGTCAGTAAACTTCCGCAGACTTAGTTATTATCCTGGCTTACATGTAGACTCACTTTTTGTTCCTGATTAGGTAGCATTCACTTCTGCAAAAAACACTTTTTTAACATCTTTTTTTCAAGGTTGAATTGATTGAATTTATTTAATACATAGGTGTACTTTACAGAATAATTTAAGGTGCCTTCCTACAACTCATTAGCAACAACAATGTTAGCCTCTGATCAATTCAGTTCAATTAACAGGAGAAAAGATACCTGGCTACTCACATTAGTGAGTACAATTTAACTTACTTCAATTCAGAAATCATTTAAATATTGTGATTATTTTTTTTTCTTATTTTTATCACCCTAAATTATAACATGTATAGATCTAAAACCATCTGTATATCCTGATGTGTACATCTAAAACCATTGCTGGTAATTTAAATTTTGCATATTGAATTTTTATTTATTATCCAAAGAGGAATTAGAAGGCAAAATCAATATGGATATGGTTGTTTGGAAAATTTGATTATAAGTGCCCTTTTACAATATAGTAATATATACAGAAATTTCTTAAAATATACACTGTGATCATAAAATATCCAGGAAAAGGCAAGTAGAAAATTGAAATCATGCTAAACATTTATATATGTTTGCACATGCATATAAATGTATATATGCTTCTTCCTATGAAATTATTATATAGATACAAAAACAGACACAGGATGGTTAGTAGATATAAACCACTAGAAAATATTCCTATAAATTATTAGATAATGAATATTTTCCAAGGGTATGCACCCACACAAATATATCTGTCAAATCTAAAATAACTCTATTTTAGAAGATTATATTGTTGTTGAAAATTATAGTAGTTCTATATTTGACAACTTATTCTTTTGAAGAGCTTCTTTCTATTAAAATTTGAGATGAATATCCAAGACATGTTTCTTACTATGACACATTAACACAGATATTTGCTCAAAACACCAACAATTACAAATTTAATATAAAGTAATACATATTACATAATATTTCATAAATAAGTAAAAACTATGGAACATCTCAGGATACTGTTTAGAAATTTAAAAATTGATAAAACAAAACAATTTTTATGGTATTCAAGTTTCAATCATGAGCTATCATGGCAATTTGATTCCCTAAAGAGTATTTGATGAGTACAGAGTTTGTTTCATAAAATGAAAAGAGCATTGTAGTACCCACCTGCAATCACAGTTATGCTGGCGTGGAATCAGAAGAATTTCTCTAAGTTCAAAAGTTGGAATTCAGCCTAACATGAAGGTGTGGCTCTGCCTAAATTAAAAAAGAAATCCTAAAAGCATCACAAAGAGAGAGAAAATGCAGACAAAACTCCATGTATTTCCTACAAAATTAAGAATAGTAAGGGAAGTGGTGTGTAGGGAAGAGGTGGGTGAGAATGTTGAAAGGGATGGCATTGATCAATATATATTTTACTGATTATCTCATTTATTAATGGCAATTTATTTTACAACTTCTTAAAAATGGTACTAGTGTAAAACAGTTTTAGGAGCAGGAGGCTGGTGGCTTATACCAGTATTCCAGCTACTCAGTAAGCTGAGATCTGAGGTTCATTTTTTCTTGTCAGCCTGGGCAGGAGACTCATTTCCAATTAACCAACAGAAAACTGGAAGTGGAGCTATGGCTCAAAGCGATAGCATGCTACACTTAAGCAGAAACTTTCAGGGATTGAGCCTGGGTCCTAAGTTCAACCAGGAGGACTGGACTCACACACACACACACACACACACACACACACACACACACAAACACACACACACACACATCATGAATATGCATTGCCCTGACAGTTGTAATCATTACGCATGATCAAGATAGTCACAATCATTGCCATACTTGAAGTATTGTAAAAGTGGTTTATATCCCAAGGTATCAGTGTGAATGTAATAACTTAAAGATATTGTTTGGGTGATTAAGAAAGAAAACGAAGTCATGGTATCTGATATTCAATATTCTAAAATAATATATCACCATGCTTATAAGGACAAACTATTATTTTCCTCAGACCCATATTTACATACTTTAAATCACATAATATAATATATGTATCCCTATGGTGTTGATGTTTTGAAACCCACCTTACCTAAGTCACATGTCTTCTTTCATACTTGTGCATTAACTTTCAGTAAAATGACAGAGAAGAATTAAATACAAGTGTAATGTTAAGAAGCTTCATACCTTGGTAATGTTAACTTGTTTTGAATATTTGTACTCTTACATATTTTTGGAGCCCCTTATTTATCCTTGATAAAATTTGTTATATTTAATAGCCTTGTCCTGTTCTGGATTCTAAACTTGAGGAGAACCAAATTAGATATGAGGGAAAACCATCAGGCCAACTTCAGAGCACTACTTATTATGTGAATATATTCACATTCTTGAGCTAGCATAGCCAAGTGGTGATTTTCAAGTTTGTAATACAATTACATAGACCTAATTGATATGGGATTAGTTAGTGTAGGCTAATATGGAAATAATAATGATACGATTAATACATAAAATTTGTTGCTACCAAATAATAGTCATATACCATGGTATACTCTGATGTTTCTCAGTCTCCTACAAAAAGTAACAACAACAAAAATATTGGTGAAAATCTGATAACTATTAGTTGATACATGTGTTAACCTTACCAGTGCTATTGGACCTAACATATTAGTGTGTATTTTTTACATCATTGAGAATGAGTCAGGTTCTGCCTTCTTTTTCAGTATTTCATATCACACTATTATTAAACTTCAGTTTAAATTTCTTCATTTTACTTAACCCTTTAGGTTTTGTGTTTGTTCCCCTATATTGATTCTTCATTTTTTGTGCATAATAAATTAATGTTCTGGGCAAACGTGACTGGAAGTTATTACACACTTATACAACATCGAGAACATTAATGTATCTTACTACAACTGTACAAAATAATTATTTAGCATTTGATTGCCATCCTAATTCAGCTTGTTAAATGATGAAAAATATACATTCCTCTCAAAAATAATACAAAAATTCACATTAAGAAACAAGAATGCCATTGAATTTTAATCAGGCATCCATGTAAATGTAAATGAGTAGAAATAATACTTTAGAATTTAAATCCTTAGCTTATGTGGATCTTTACTACAAATCGGTTTTTGTCTGAATGCCAAGAGAGGTAACTTCAGTAAAACACATCCCTCTCTGCCCAGGAGATTGCTCAATACCAATGATAGGCCTGCCTCTGTATTTTGCTACATGTTAACACATTTTTAAAAGAAATGAAAACACTCACCAACTGTTGGTGTCATCATATATTATAATGACCTGAATTATAAAAACAATTTCAAAAAACAAATACAAAGCTATCAAGTGAGCCAGGCTTTTCCCTACTTGGATGTGCATACACCCACAGGAAATGAAATTGGTGTACTGAAACATCTTCAGTCACTAGCACTATTCACACAACTCACTGAATTATGATTATCAAACTGTGGCAAATAAGTAGAAAGGAGGAAACGAAGGAACTCTGATCACTTGCAACAGCATGCATAAAACTAGAGTAGGTTATTTTCAGTAAAAATAGAGGGACATAAAGTTAAATTCTAGTACCTACTTAGACACTTCCATGGAGTAGCTAGGAAGAGAAAGGGGATTATAGCACAACAGGCACCAAATTACAAGTAAGAGAAGTGAGATCTTATTTTGTGAGCAGTAACGCGTATTTTGAAGAAAATGAAAACAGAGCTTTTGATGTCATTATCAAAAGAAAGGGTGGTGTGATGTGTGAATATATGTGAATTGCCTTGATTTAGTCATTATACAATAATTGTGTACATGCATAAAACCTACATTGTATTACATAAGTAAATGTGGGTCAATTTCATTGCTGTTGTTGTTTTTAATATACTATGTGATTTTCTTTTGTTTCTTTTTTTTACATTTAATTTTATTTTATTTGTGAACATACTGTACAGAGGGGTTACAATTACATGAGCAGGATAATGCGTACATTTCTTACCAAGCATTGCAGCCTCTTCCTTTGTTTACCCTTCACATTCCTTCCCAGCCCCCCCCTCCCCCCCAATCCC
>NW_012267237.1:13728484-13743526 GCF_000151885.1 Dipodomys ordii | reverse complement strand
CCAAGTTTTTCCATTTCCTAACAAATGGGGCAATGTCATTCTTTCTGATGGAGGCATAGAATTCCATTGTGTATATATACCACATTTTCTTGATCCATTCTGTTCTTCCTCCTGTGGTATATCCCTTGTTGTCACTGTATTTGATTTTGGTACTCTGAATCTTATATATACATTTATCTAATTTGGGGAGGGGAAAGAAAATAACAAAATACTGAAATAAAGGCCCATTGTATCAATAAGACTCAGGAGAAATTATGTTGGAAATGAACTTTACAATTGGGGGAGAGTGAGGAATGGGGAAGCTGGGGGAAGGAAGGGGTGGTAGGAGAAAAACAAAGGAGGTGGTAACAATATTCAACAAGAAATGTACTCATTACCTTACTCATGTAATGATAACCCCTCTGTACAGCGTCTTTACAACAAATTTTTTTTAAATCTCCAATTACTGTCTCCAAAATAAAGGCAAAATAATATATGTTAAAGTTTGTATTTATGTTTCATTTTTAAAATTATCTGTATTATAATTATCTTTAATATTTGCCTCCCTTGCAGACATGAGAACAGCATATAAGACCTCACATACACAGAGATTTACTGTGCATATCTACAAGATATAAATATTCAGGCCTGTTACATCTTATTGATTTTCAAGAATAACATTTCATAGATCCAAATATGTGGGGATATTTACATTACCAGTTTACTTCTTAAAATCCAAATAATTATATTAAACAGATCACTGAGCAAATCAACTTGAAATGCCTAATTTGAAAGTTATTGCAAAACAAGTAAAATCTCCATGCTGTGAGCCAGTAGCCCATTCCTGTAATTCTAGCTACTCAGGAGGCTGAGATCTGAGGACTGTGATTTGAAGCCAGCCCAGGCAGTAAAGTCCATTTGAGATTCTTAATCTCTAACCATTCAAAAACTGGAAGTGGAGCTGTGGCTCAAGTGGTAGAGAGCTCACCTTAAGAGAAAGAGCTGTACCACTGGTTATAAGATTAACTAAGTGCTGAATTTATAGGCCGTAGCTTTATTTTGATATTAAATATATATATATAAATATATGTGATATATATTATATATATTTACTTCCTTCGTTGTGAATTTTTTTCTTGCAGGTTTTTTTATGCAAAGAGACATCATTCCAGATATTCTAGTTTTGTTAATGTAATAATAATGTACACACATTAAAGATGTCAGGTCATAATTTGAAACATTTTCTGTACTTCAGGAGTATCTTGGACACGATGCACAATTATCTAGTCTTGCTATTCCAACTCTTCATAAAGAGATAAGGTAAGAAACAGTAGTCTTCCTCAGGATCAAGCTCTTTTGTACCTTTCTGAAGGGTAAAAGATGATAAATATCTCATCATTCAAGGAAAGCAAGACCTGAAAGGAAGGTCACTTTAATTTTCCCTGCTCAAAAGTATTAATCGTTTCTCTACCCATAAACACGTGCATCAGCTGCTTCTTTTGCCAGATAACCCACTGTTTGTCAGTATTATATTTTACAGCGCCCAGGCTCTACCATTGCATACTTCTCCTTCCATTATGACTGACGTGGTGATTACTCCCATAAATACCACTTTCTATTTGAAAGTCTACAAGCTCCAAGATGAAGTGACCAATTACCTGAGATTTACAAAACATTTTCTTTGTCCAGAAGAGTGTTACCCATAGGACAAATATATTTGGATTAGATGACCATATTAAAACATGCTAGTTTTTGATTTAAGGTAATCGGTTTCATTTATGGGGAGTTGTAATTGAGTTCTGAAATGGTCAAAATATAGGAAGCAGAATAATCCTGTCTGAACATTGTTATATGTTAGCTTACGAAAGAGAAATAACAAGTGATAAGGACAATTTTTTTTGGGGGGGGGTGACAAGGAATAGATCTTAGTAAGTGAAAGAACCTAATGAAAATCCCAACTTGATTCCTTGACATCACTTGAATTTCTCTAAGATCATTTTGAAAAACAGAACCATGATTTTAATCTTATCACATTGATTCTCTATTAATATTGATTCTATGAAAGTGGCCAAATGTAGTAGGCATTTAACATATGCCATGGAAATAAAGATTGCAACATTTTAAGTATGTTATAGGTTTACCAGGCAAGGCTTGTTTACTTGCTAGTGGCTACTAGGAAATTATGATGGAAGATTAATTCTTATTGTTGCTGCTAATGAAAAATGAAGAACTTGTAAGCTAACTGAGACATATATTAAGAATCTGCGAGAGCAAAATATAAAATTAAATGTTATCATATAAAATCATAATCTGCACTGATTGATTACACTGGTTTATAACAATCATGGTTTCTCACAAACTAGACAAACCTTTACTGATTAATCAAGTAGTGAAATTGTCTGCTGTTTGCATTTCAATTTCTGTCTCACACAAACAAAAGCATAATGTATGTTGAGCAGGAGACAAGAGGAAGAAGAAAGAGAAAAGTATGTAAGATGAGGAAAAGAATGAAAGAAAAAAGTATACTGTATGAACTCTAAGAAATCTTTATATGTACAAGTAATAGTGTTTTCCTTGGAGGCTCCTGAGAAGCATATGGTAAGCCAGGATAAAACCTGAGAGAGATTTCCTGAAGAAACCAGCTGTTAGGGATAGAATTAGAAGCAAGAATAGAAAGAATTGTCAAAGTATTATGCTTGTCTGACTCCTAGGCAAGCAATAGGGAAAGAAAGTGATTTTTTTTTCAGAACGTTCCTAGCCTTCAGAGCAGCTCTAAAGATATTTATTACTAGATGTCTTGGGATCTTCAATCCAAAATTTCTATCTGAGGAAAGCAGACATTGTATATAAGTGAAAATGCATCTGGATCACTGTACGGAAGCAAGAAAAGCCACTAGCATTGTTTTCCTGGTGAATTCAGAGAAGCAACAGCAATGGACTTGAGGTGAGCCTCTCAAGAATTAATAATTCATTACCTTACTTATGTAACTGTAACTCCTCTATACATCACCCTTACAATGAAAAAAAAATTAGCAAGGTGTCAGCCATCCCTGCTTCAGAGACAGAGAGAGGAAAGATGGGCTGAAAGAAGTTTTAAGACAGACTGCTCACCTAGAGTTCCTTAGGCAGCCATTTTCTCATGTACAGAGAGCAAAAAGCACAAATTCAGTCCAGAGGGGCAGACAGAATACGTACTAATGCACTTCTATCTGTGTTCCACATGCCACTAGTTTTATGAGAATATGGAATACAGAATTTATTGAATTTCCAGGCTTCCACTGAGATTTCAAGGGATTAGCCTTAGAAGTTAGGTAATGGTTCTATTAAATCATGACCCCTCCTGCAAACTTTGCATTTATTTTGCCTTTGACAGGTAATAGTTATAGTTAACTCTGCCTGCTTTGGCCGCAAACTTTAAGTCTACTGTTTTTTTTTTTTTATCACAACGGTTATAGACAGACACAATGGCTTAGACCTGATATTATTTTGTGTGTTTGTGCAGGTATTTCTCACTTCTAATTCTAGATTTTATTGAGTTTTCTTAGTTACTTGTTTTTTGTTGTTATAAAATTTGTGCAGCAATTCATAATATGTCTGGTCTTTGGAGGGGGAACTTGGACATGTGATTTGCTTTTTTGTGCTTTTTTGTTGAGCTTTAGCCAACATGAATCTGGAAAAATATTTAGCACTATCATATATTTCAACCAGCTTTCAGGTTCTTTACATCTGCCAAAGGGCCAACACATTACATGTAGACATTCACTTTAATAACCATCCTAAAATATGAAGTATGAGTCTGAAGATTATATGCTCACAACATTGGAACATAGTATTCTGTAATGTGAATATCTTTGTGAGTTGTGGGAGTTGGAGATTGTTTATTTCTATAGAAAAAATGACACACATAACACACACATATACACACACAAACTAACATGCTTTTCATGGTTTTTTCTTCATTATGACTTTAAAAATATAATGTAACATAACAGCTTTGCTTACACCAACCATTAACCATTACAAAGGTTATGTAAAAACAAAATTTCAAGCAAGTATATATGCAATATCACAAAAGTCTTCTTTTGTCTAACACAGTGGTTGATAGATGAAAGTAGATCCAAATTATAAAACAAAACGTCCTTTCTTTTAAGAAATGTATACTCCGGAATCCACATGCGTACTTTAAGAATATCACACTGCGTGTCAGAAGTAAATACAGACAATCCCATTTCTTCAGGAGAACTTACACATACTTATTATATTTAAATTGAAGTAAATCTATTTTATTTATTTATTTTTTCTTAAAGTGGTTGTTCCAGAAAGTTAACATCTCTATGTATGCATACTGTGTGCATCGATTTGAGCCATCCCATCCTTTTCCCCCTTCCTTGTAACCCTTCTGCCTCAGACATATCATTTCAATTTCATTTATCACATGAATACTGTATTACGACTGTATTCATCCACTATTCCCTTTTCACTTCATGTACCCATTCCTACTAACTTCCTCATTCAAAATGTATTTCAATTTCATGATAATCCTTTTAAAGTGAATATAGGTTGATTGTAAATATGTTCCTTTAAAATGGTATTCTCAAATGACATTTTATAGGTTCAAACATTTTATTAGAGCATTTCAAAGTTAATGACATATTTTATTTATGAGTTTTGTGTTGTTCCCTAATGAAAACATTTCTAAACACCAGAAGTTAAATATTTTCTAAACACACATGGGTCTTTTTTTTTTCTTTTACAGACACTGTAGTAATCACATTGTGAACTTTGGAATATTTAGTATTCTTTCATGGCTAGAAGACGTTTGCTCATTGAAGAGAAATTTGACCCTTTGCATGTGGCAGTTCTGTTACTCAGAAAAGACATCTTGCTTCAGAATACTAAGTTATTTTACAAATTTATTTTTAGTTTTTGGGCTTGAATTAGGGACATGAAACCAGTTGCACAAAACTAAGTTTTAAACATTATTTTATTTAATGTTGCTACATTACTAGCCTGATAATAAATAAAAACCAAATTACAAATCAAAAAGTGTGATGCAAAATTTCAAAATTGAAAACATAAATGTAATGAGCATCAAAGGAGGTAAATTTAGAGAGAGAAGGTAGAATTTGTTGGAGGTTTACAAAATGAAATAAATATTATGTAATTATTTAGTCACAAAGAAATAATTTTATTTCAAATCTGCTAGAATAATAACATTTATTAAACTTCTTATATTTTCCAAAAATAGAGGAAAGCAACCATGTGTTCTCAAGTAAGGATAAGTAACACATAAAAATGCAATTTCCAGAAATTTCTATCAAATACAGAATTGCAAATGTTGTAATTAATTTTAGGAATAAAATATGGTTAACTATTACCCAGGAAATCAGACATATTTAAAAATAAACCATAATATTTAAAAACAATCACATTAATATATTAATATTACATATAATGTAAACATATTATGTCATGTAAAATATCTTTGGCACATATGTGTTCAGGTATATTTGATACTTAACAATATGTGTGTACCAAATATAATATTGTTAAATATCTAAGTCCAATGTATTATCACCAAACAGACAATAAACAGAATAGATCTGAAAAATACTTTAAGTGCATATAATATGGAAAAGATCACAGAACATGTGAAAAGGGTTAGAAATAGAATTTTCCACTGAAATTAGAATGAAGGTGAATCACAGTTTCAGTTTTCCTGGCTATGGTCAGTTAGGTAGTTGGTTCTATCTTTAATTTTTGGTAGCACTGACATTTGAACTCAAAGGTTTAATTTTGCTGCTTACTCAGCTGGTTCTTTATGTCTTAAGCCGTGTTTCCAACCCTCGTGGTGTGGTGTGGTTCAGAATTTTATCAGTATAGATGGCTACATTTGGCTATAATCTAATATATATATTTGGCTATAATCCAATGTTAACTGCCTGAGTCACTTCAGAGGATGTCAACAATACTCTAGGTGGGTGGTAAGCTGTACTTAAATATCATTGGTGGAATTGCATACAACTGGAACACAGAAACACAGAAGAACCCTCGCTAATATAACGGATGGAATGCATATAAACAGAAAGCGTCCCAGCGTCTGTTTAGTTCTGAGCCTTACTACTTTCTGAGCATGTAGCAAGCTAGATATGCTGTTTGAACACTAGGTGGAACTTTCAGATCTACTTTGAATTAATTACCATGTGGCCTTACAGCCAAATAAATAAGAGACTGAAAAACATGAATGTAGAATTTTCTATTTATTCATCCACCTCCTTGTACTTTAACAATGACAAGCACACTTGCTCATCCTACTGGATTGTTAGGAGTTATTTGGAGGCCAAATATTTGGAGGCCCTCCAAATTTAGATAAATTTATTTGTTGCACAACTACAAAGATGGCAATAAAACAATTGGTTATTAAATTTCTTGAATGTTTTATGTCAACATGATTTTATAATTTTATTATAATTCAAAAATCACAATAACATATTTAACAGAATTAATAATATATTTATTACATGTGTAATAGATTTATATTAATGATAATTTAATAAATATAAATAATGTAAAATAATTTTATAATTTAAATACACTTATGATTTAAAGAAAAATATATATTATCACTATATTCAAGTAGTTCTTAATTATACAAAACAAGAAAAATGACAGAAGTATAAAATGTCATAATGCTAATATTTTCCCCTAAAAGTTTTTCCCATATGAATATGAAATTCTAATTCTTTATTGGTTTGTACCCTAGGTCCATGCCAGATGCACATTACATATAGGAACATAACTAGTTCATAAATCATAATATGTTCTAAATTATACATTAACTTTTTATAATAATTCCTGAGAATAATTCAGGCAAGTATGTAAACAGCTTATCTAGGTTGGATCTCTGTATATTTCAAGTAAGCACACAGCTACTGTAAAATTGTGTAACTGAAATCAAGAAGATTATATGTAATATCATTAAGGAATTACAAATAACCTTACAACATACATAATATATATTCAAGATGACTAGCTTTTACATAAAAATTGTAAATATTAATTGTGACGAATGTTACACAATTAATAAGTAACTAGTCCTTTTCAAATGAGACATTAAACATATCTCATATAGATACATTTCTGCTCTTGATTAAACATAAGAAATATTTTCTCTAATAATTTTGCAATCAGTCTTCATGAAAATATTGCCAGTAATGGTCTTAAAAATATATCCGATGACATGTCTCACTTCTTTCCTTATATTCCTTCAATATTTGTAAAGTTTTTAACTTATTAATACATCTAGACTAATGAAAAGTAGGAAAAAATGAAATCTAATAATCAGATCTTGTTTTTGAAGTGTAGATTTCATCTCTGACATTTAATACAAATGTTCTCCAGCTTGTGAATCTTTCATGCATATTCTTGCCAAAAGGTCTAGTTCTGAACTTACACATTTGACTGATAGAAATCGAGCATTATCACTCCATTTTTGAAGTGTGAAGATTTACTTTATATCAAATTGATGAAAAGACTTACTAGAATTACCTTTATTCTAAAAGTGAATCACCTAATTTAAAATGGTAAGTTATTAATCATAACTGTCATTGGGTGATACCCGCCCCACAAACATGTAAGTTCCTAGCCCTTGATGATTAAGAAAATGTAAGAAATTTGTTTAAGTATGGGATGGGGTAGGAAGGAGAGTGACCTGAAACTCAGAAGGTGTCCTTGTGCTTCCTATGCTCTCCAAATACCTCAAGGACAGGACTGCTTTCAGTAGTCTGGAATGTATGGGTACCTATCAATTCCTAGCACCATAAACAGAATCAACATGACAAAGGGCTTGAGGGGGTGTAATTAGGCCCCCACCAGCACGAGACAGAGGGGAGAGCTGCTTTCTGTGGTGGTGCTTGCCACAGAAGCAGTATTGTCTTTCAGAGAAGGAGCAGCCTTGATCTTAGCTGAGTATCATCCCACCACCATCAGGACACTTATTTTTCTTTGTTTGCTTGCTTCCCTTTTCCTTTATTACTCATTTATCCATTTGTTTATCATTATTCTTAAGCATTGTACAAGGGAGTTGGCATTTATCAAATCAGTTTATGAATATAATGCATTGCGATCAATGTCATCCCTTTTAATAGTCTCACTTGTTCCTACCCTACTCAATCTTTTCTTAAATACATTGTATTTTTGTCTGTACTTTTCCTCTCCTCGTTCATCTACCTCTTTCCTCTGGAAGAAGTGGTTTCTTGTACCGAGCAAAGAACTCTTCTGAACTCTGTGTGAACAGGAAAATAAAACATGGGAAGTAATATGGTAAACTGTATTAATAATTTAGACAAGGATATTATCATGGTTTGATTCAACACATTAGTAGGAGGCAAATTCAGATTTTCTGTACATAATTATAATGGATTACAATACTACTCCTTTCAGATTCACCACAAAGCACAAGAAAGGAAGAAATCACAGACAGCACCAATCATAGAGCTCTAAATCACAGAAAGGATGGGTCTGCTGTTCACTGGGAAGAAATAATTGAAAGATGTAATTGCATAGAGGCATTTACAGTTGAAATAACTATTAGATGCAAACATACAGGTATTGAAGAAGAGCCATTGGTACATGATACACATGAAAGTTTGGAAATGACAGTGTGTGGATGAACAGAAAAGAGATTAGTTATTGGAATTTTAGAAAAATTATATTAAGTTATTTGAATTATTGAAATTAAAAGGAATGAGATCGAAAGGAAATCTGAGGTATCTAAGAGAAAGAGATATGTATGACAATAAATGGTCAAAACAAATGAGAGCTAAATGTGATCTAGATTTGTGCAAAAGAAAGCCACTGTGGTTTTGTGAGAAACTGATCTAAAGTTTTAGAAATAAAAGTGTGTATGGAATGAATTAAACAGAAAATTAGAAGAAAAAATAAAGAAATGATATTTTACAGTATTTTTGGTTGTAGTAAAGACTTATATAGAAATACCACAATAGTGATATGGAATCAAAGTGAGAATTTAATATTTCAGTGTTTAGGATTTAATTGCAAGAAAAATAGAAACTATAGAGCTTTTAAAAACAAATACATTTAGTATAAATAGGCATTAGAAATATAACATAGGTCTCTAGTAGAAATTTTATCTCCAATAAATATGTCCTTTCAAGGAGTATTTCCTAGACACTTTTTGGAACGAAGTAACTTTTAAAAAAAATCATGTCCATTAACTCAAGACTACGTTTTGCACCCAATAAAGATTGTGCATAGAAAATGTTTACAGCTAATTTTCTTCCCAAACTTCTGCAAAGGTAGGGGAAAAATCATTACTCCACCAAGGTAGTTGGTATCCATGGATCCGGAAAACACTTATTGAATTCAGCCAAGTTATGGTCATGGGAAATCAGCACCCCTCAACCAGCTTCACCTGTCCATTGCTTCTTCACCATCGCTGCTATCAGATGTCTGAAAGCCTGTTCTCAAAAGCATCCAACTGCACTAGGATTTTGTGTTCATGACAGGAACAACAAGAGACAATGTGATTTTCAAATCTCAGCTGGCATTGCTAATTGTGAAAACTTACCTTACATTGAAAATGCTAATCACCAGGCAGCCTGGGAAATACATGGTTAGCATCCCAACCACTTCATTTCTGGAAGTTACACTAAAAGAATGCAGTGAATGATTCTAAGTGCTATCCCAGTTCTTCAACATACTTGCCAGATAGTTCGTGGGGCTTGTTGAATAATGGTACCATGCACAGGGATGCTAGAGTCCAAGAAAGAAGGACAATTACAGACGCCTGAGGGATGAAGATGTGTGAACAAGAAAATGGTCCCTACATGAATATCAGCTCTAATCATGTAGAAGATTACCATAAATTGAAAATGTAATTCCCAGAGTGGCTTGTTTTAAAATTACCCTAACCATCTTTGCTCTGGAATGATAAGGACAAGAGGAACTGCTAAAAATATTTTCTTGTATAAAGATAATGGGAATGTTTCTATAATAATGATTTTTTTCAATTATGACATTTTTGCCTTAAATTTCATTTTTATGTCGTAATTTCCCCTCCCTTTAGTCTTTCATTCTTGCTCCCTTCCTTCTCGCTTTCCTACCTTTCCTTCCTCTTCCTTCCTACTTTTCTTCCTTCTTTCCTCCAAATTGTCCTTTACGTTATTTTGATAAACTCAGAAAATTTATAATAATGCATTCAGTGCCATACTTTCATATTTAATTTTATTAAAACTGTTTCCTTAATATTTATTTCTTATGTTCTATATTTCAATATATAAATGAATGGTTTCTATGCTATGAAATATAGTAAGGTGAGAAAAATCTCTATAGCAAAGTCATAACAAAGATTTAAGTTTTCTTGTAATGACTACTTTAGAAATTAATAGAATGTCTGCATGAGAATAACAGAGACACTGGGACTGACTATATTTCAGTAAATTATTCTTGGATGTAAACTTTATTCCATTTTTTGTATATGTTTGCTAGCATTTCAAGCATCTATACTTCAAAGAAATTTATTGAAGTTCTATCCTCCAATTCACATTTTCATGCTCATAACATTTGAGTATTCCAAATGATCAAAATATATATCAGCAAATTTTTAAGTGAAAAATTAAATAATTAATCAGATACATATTTAGAAATTCTGACAAAGCTATTCTATTATTGTATAAACTTACTGCAAAAACTAGTATTTTTGTATACCTTTGGTTCTTCACGTTTTCATAAGTTAGTCAAAGTCACATAATTTTAGTGTTTTACAAGCTTTTTTAATCATGTTTAACAATGTATTCATCTCTGTTGTTATTTTTGTGGTAGATATGAATAGGACTGTAAGTTACAGAACTTTATGAAGCTGTTCAAGGCTCTCCTTATATTTATTCCTGATAACTTGGTTTCTGCACTGTCAGCTGTGTGTATAATAATCTATCATTTTGGAATAGCAATGTTTCTCAGATCATTTTGATTTTGCCACATCTCTTTTTTTTTAAGTTACTGCCATAAATTACTTTCACATTTATTTTCTTAGGAAGACTTACTCACATTCCTATACTGATTGAATTCAAGTCATTGGACATTTTGAGGTGTTTTGACTTGAAAACATATGCATAACTTGGTGGAATAGTGCCCTTACTTTCATTATTTATGTACAGTAACTGTGAACTATAATGTTAAAAATAATGAATTTATGTGTTTTGGCTTCATGAGATGAAATTTATGTGGTTATGATTAATATAATTGTATTTATTCATAGTTTATGAATCAAATAGAAGTGTATTTCAATAATTATTATGAGTAGATTTTTCTTTCAACTAGATAATCTGTAGTAAGTTAAAGAATTTCTTAGGCACTAAATCTTATATTCAATTGATTTTTTTTGTCCACAATATAACAATTAAGTAAAACAGTTCTGTACTTCAATGAATTAATGACCATAGAATGAATTTTATGACTTCAATCATCTTACAAATATCAATGATCGTACAGCTTGGTTTTATTTCTGTTAATGCTATCTATGACTGGTACAGATATTTCCTCCTGCAACCTTTCTTACAAATTACCAAAGTTTTCCAGTTTCCTACATGATTTTTTATTCAACTTAGTACTTCATCAGGACAGTATGTATACTGTCATGTGTTTTAAGCTTCCCATTTGAAAATCATTTATCCTTTCTGTTCCAATGGATATTCTTTTTTAAATATTTTTATTGTAAAAATACTGTATAAAGGAGTTACAGTTACATGAGTAAGGTAATGAGGACATTTCCTATTGAGCATTGTTACATCCTCCTTTGTTTTCCCCTGCCATCCCTTCCCTCCTCACCTACCCAACACCTCCCTCCCCCCTCCAAAGTTGTAAAGTTCATTTTCAACTTAGTGTCTTATACATCTCATTGTTACAATATGTCAACCTGTATCCTTATTTCAACATTTCGTTACTTCCTTTTCCCTCCCCAGATTAGAAAAATGTATATACAAGATACAGGGCACTGGAATCAAATACAGTGAAAGCAGGGTTTTTACCATGGGGGAAGAACATACAAAAGAAACAAAAAATGTACAGTACATTATAAATACATTAAAAAGCAATAGCCAGAAAGAAAAAAAAAACACTTGTTTTTGGGGGGTTCATTTAGCTTAACATCATCTTATATGGACATATATACATAACTTTTGACCTTTTCTCCACTGCACATTCCTTAAATTGCAACTTTCACATTTTCTTGAACAGATAAGTATAAAGTGAGAAGGATTTTGCTTATTTAGACAATGTTCCCTCCTTTAATTTAAATGTATTATCATTTGAAAAATATATAAACACGTCGAAGCTATGCATATGAGTTTGTGTAATAGCTTTAAGAATATTTAATTTTAAAGTATTTAATGCATTCTCTACATTAAAGCAATGTTATTTAATACATTTCTGAGATTGGAGATTTATTTGACTTGATCAATATTTACTGTAATAGGGTAATTCTTATGTAATTTCATATAGTTTTTTGTTGTTGTTTTTTGGTCAGTTGTGGGGCTTGAACTCTGGGCTTGGGCTTGTCCCTCAGCTCTTCAGCTCAAGGCTAGCACTCTCCCACTTAAGCCACAGCAGCACTTCCTTGTAATTTCTAATGTTAATACAAAATTCTTATGATACAGTCTTCTTTTATGTTTGCTTTAAAGTTTGTAATGAAACGACATCATTTCTACTAAAGAATATCCCAAAATGTAGTATTTAATTCCTATTCAAATATCTATTACAATGGGTTTTAATTTTTCAATTTGAAAGTAAGCATTTTAGCTAGCTTGGCCTACATGTTTATCCCGACTATTTCGATGTGGTAGTTTGAGAGAAGCGTAATTCAAATGCAGCATGCACAACACTCAGTTATTTCCCAGGAGTGGTGGTTTGGATTTGTCATCCCATCTGCATGAGACATTGGAAGTGGGAGGATCATGATCTGAGGAAAAAACAAGAGATAAACCTGAAAGCTAATTCTGGAAATGAATAATGAGCTAGGAAATCTACCCAAGTGGAAGAATGCAAGTGAGCATAGGGGCTGAGTTCAGAAGCATTACCATCACACAAAAGAATAACAAGTAAATGAAAAGGGGAAAAGGAAAGAAAAAATAAATCCTTGAGTATGCATCATAGAGGAAACTGAAGATAAAACTTACGTCATGTCACAAAGTATTTGAAAATCAGAATGCAAGATCAATGCACATGAAAAAAAATAAAATTAAAAACAAATTAAAAAGTTTGTTAATATAGATTTTCCAAAAGAAGACATGCATATGCCCAACAAAGATATGAAAAGTTCAATATCAGTAATCATCAAACATTGAATACTTCATTGCATTTTTTACAAAACTTATTTTATTTATAATAGTAAATTACAAAATGACAAAAAGGCATGAACTGAGAAAACTATTTTCATACCTAAACTCAGTACAAAATAATTACTTGAGAGTATTTTATTGTAACAATATTCTGTCTGAGGGAGACACTATTGACTCTAGGTAACCTATAACAATTAAATGCTTTCCCTGGGATAAAACAACAACAACAAAAAAAAAACAATTGCTATTTATTTTCTAAGTCTGACTTTTAATTTACACAGAGAGCAGAATCTTCCTCTAAATCATTTTATTCCCAGGAGTATGCTCTTTTTACTTGTAATGAAAAATAAACACTGGCTCCTAAGCCTGGTTCTGGATTTAATTGGGACTCATTGAATATTTGTTTCCACATCCTTCTAAATCAATACGTGATTTCACTTCCACTATAGAGGGTTTTGTGACTTATTTTTATATACTTATATAAGTGAAATAGTGTATTTATTTTAGCAACCCTTTTTGATTTTATTAATTTCACTGAAAATGAAAGTAGACTAAAGAGACAAATCTCTTTAAAGATGAAACAAACAAAACGAACACATAAATACTCTAAGGAATAATCAGACATGGATGTAATAGTGAGAAATGACTGGTAGGAAATGAATATTGCTTCCTAAATCTCTGAGAGGAAAACATCCCTTGAGAACCTGTTTTTCTTCTTTAAAATTTCCACATGTGTATGTGTATGTATATGCACACTCATGTTTTATAAGAAAAAATATACCCCACCAGTCCCCATATATATCCAGTTATTTATTCTCTCTTTCTCTTAAAGGCATACAGAAATTCAATATTTTACTGGTTAATATTTTAAAATACCTTTAAATAACTGTCAACAATTGAATTATGAAATGTTTTTAAAGAAAACCACTAATAATGTAGTTTCTAGTGTTATTTTTAGATACCCGCTTGTTAGGGGCACTTTAATAAACATATTTATGTATTTAACTTCAAACTTGTAACAATTCCATCATACATATCACCTGTATGTTTTGTGTTGGAACTGACTTTAATAGTTTATTTATGGGAGGGGATATGGAAAGAGAATGGAATCTAAAGGGCTCAGGACTCAAATTGGCATTGATTTTGTTCATTACAGTCAAATTAAGCCAATTAAATAAAAACAACAGATTCTAAGCATGTAAGACTGTTTCTCAACATCTTATTTTTCTACCTGTTTTACAATGTTTTAAGCCATATAAGACTTAATAAAACCACCATCACCATATTTGTGACTCTTCTTCTCCATTTATGGAATGTATTCCTTTTTATTTAAGTAAGTTTTTAATTGTGAAAATACCGTACAGAGGGGTTACAATTATATGAGCAAGGTAATGACTACATTTCTTATCAAACATTATTGCCTCCTCCTTTCTTTTTCCCCTACCATCCCTGCCCTCCCATATCCACAGCTAACCCCTGCTCCCGAACCACCCGCCAAAGTTGTAGTTCATTTTTCGACCTAGCATATTGTACATCTCATTGCAATGGGTCCAGCTGTATCCCTGAATCCCTATTTAAAAATTTTGTTTTATTTGTGAATTTGTGAACGTACTGTACAGAGGAGTTACAATTACATGGGCAGGATAATGCGTACATTTCTTACCAAGCATTGCAGCCTCCTCCTTTGTTTACCCTTCACATCCCTTCC